>NW_028270149.1:72451196-72608570 GCF_037043375.1 Chiloscyllium plagiosum | reverse complement strand
AGTGCGAAGAGAGATTGAGTCGACTGGGCCTGTGTTCACCAGAGTTTAAATGAATGAGAGGAAATCTCATTGAAACATGCAACATTATAAGAGAGCTGTACAGACTGGATGCAGGGGTAATGTTTCCCAGTCTCAGATTATTCAAAGACACTTGGAGTTGCCCTGAACCACATCAGAGTTTTACAGTTGTTCACTCGGCCTACTTAGTATATTGGACTACCTGCTCCAGTGTTAAGTCTTCTCTGGACTGCAGAAAATCAGAGAGTTTGTTGTTGAGAACACAGAATAGTAGTCAACCACAAACTAGTTCATCATCCAACATGCCATAACTGCAGGAAATGGGCAATCTATCTAAATTATTAATGGAGGAGTCGACCGATTCCCCTGACATCTCAGACTGTCACTTGAACCAGGACAAAGTGAAGACTGTAGATGCTGGAGATCAGAGTCAAAGAGTGTGGTGCTGGAAAAGCATGGCAGGCCAGGCAGCATCCGAGAAGCAAGAGAGTTGACGTTTTAGGCATAAGACATTCCTGATGAAGGGCTTATGCCCGAAACATTGACTCTCCTGCTCCTCTAATGCTGCCTGACCAGCTGTGCTTTTCCACCAGCACAATGTCACTTGAACCAGATGTTTTCAGTAAGAAAGTTCTTCTAGGGACTTAAATATGGTCGAGTGCTGCTAGAATTGATTAAAGGTTTCCTGAGGTCTTGTCAAAACTTGTAAAGCCATCATCTGCAATAGGGCCTGCTGCCTATGAGGAAAAACTGCCCTGGAACTATTGCTGTTGTTTCAAATGAAGACCCGAAGTAGCTCTGTACCAGTGAAAGTGTGCCTTCAACAATGTTCTTCTATGTGTCTGCATGGAGCTTTCAATGACATATAAGGCAGCAGAAACATCTGCTCAATTGGCACAGATATGGCTGCCATGTCAGAAGGTGCCACACTTCTAGGAGAAAGTGAGCACTGCAGATGCTGGAGATCAGAGCTGAAAATGTGTTGCTGGAAAAGCACAGCAGGTCAGGCAGCATCCAAGGAGCAGGAGAATCGAAGTTTCGGGCATGAGCCCTTCCAGATTCTCCTGCTCCTTGGATGCTGCCTGACATGCTGCGCTTTTCCAGCAACACATTTTCAGCGCAGGTGCCACACTTCTGGAAAGCCTTCAACTTGAAGTCCTTGAAAAGTATCCCTGATACTTTTCCTCATGATTTTTCAGAGGAAAATATCATTACTCTAGATTGTCATCTCTGCCAGTACCACCATGTTTTACTATGGCTTCTTCCTGTTTATATCAGCTCAGGTCAGACCTCAGCGTGTTTCTTCAGATAGGATTTATTTACACTAGAAACATTAACCTGGAATAGACACCTCTCTCTTAAACTACTTTAGTTCTGACCTCTAGCAGAGTTGCTGTCACGTGACTCTGATACTACTGTTACCTCCAGCTTTTCTCAGAGACTCATCTGCAGAATCCTTTAAAGGGCTCTCTTCTGGGGAAGGTATAACCTGTACAAAAGGGACAGGTTGCTACTAAACTCAAAGGGGACCAATATCCTTGCGGACAGGTTTGCCGGAGCTGTTGAGGAAGCTGTTGGCAGGGGGGATGGGAAGCAGAGCATCAGGTCAGAAGATGCAGCAGGTGGTGTAAAGATAGATCCAATGAGCAGAGAGACTGTGAGGAAGGGAAGACTAAAATAGCAAGAGTGTGGGAGTCCAAAGAAAGGCAGAAGGAAGCAGTGCAGTGAACAGGGCAAAGTTAGAAAAGAGGAAAGTAAATTTGAGCAACAGGATCAAAAGATAAAGAGGTTGCTTAATTCTCAAGAGAAAATGAGTATAAGAGCGTTTTATCTGAATGCCCATGATATTCGAAACAAAGTCGAAGAACTTGTTGTGCAAATCGGTACAAAGGGATATGATTCAATTACCATTACAGAAATATGGTTGTTGGGTGGTGGTGACTGGGAATTAAATATCCAAGGGTATCAAGTAATTAGGAAGGATAGGCAGGAAGGTAAGGGAGGTGCGGTCGCACAATTAATTAATGATGAGGTTAGGTGATGGGGGAGATAAAATAGGATCTAAGCAGCAAAATGTTGAATCCATTTGGGTGGAGATCAGGAATAGTAAGGGGAAGAGGTCACTGGTGGGAGTAGTCTATAGGCCATCCAATGGCACAGGCGATCAATCAAGAAATATCTGATGCATGTAAGAATGGAACAGCAGTAATCATGGAGGATTTTAACATGCACATTGATTGGTTGAATCAAGTCAATTAAATTAATGATCTCATAGGTAAGAATCCTCTCGGAAAGAGTGATTACAATATGATCGAATTTCAGATACAAATGGAGGGTGAAATAGTATCATCTGAAAACAGGGTGTTTTGTTTAAACAAGAGAGACTATAATGGGACAAGGAAGGAGTTGGCTAAATTAGACTGGGAACACAAGTTATACAGTGGAACATTTGAGGAACAGTGGAGGACCTTCAAAGAGATCTTTCACTGTGGAAAGTATTCCGGTCAGAAACAAGGACAGCAAGGTTAGGAAGAGCCATCCTTGGATAACCAAGGAAATAAAAGAAGGCATCTAATTCAAAGCTCAGGCTTACAAAGTAGCTAAGAGTAGTGGGAAACAGGAAGATTGGGAAAACTTTAAAAAGCAACAAAAAAGACCCACAAAGCAAGCAGTAAAGAAAGGAATGATAGATGATAAATGTAAACGATCACAGAATATGAAAACAGGTAAGAAAAGAACTTATAAATACATAAAATGGTAAAAGGTGCCTAAAGTGGACATAGAATCCTTGCAGGACGAGAAAGGGGAATTGATATTGGGTAATGCTGAAATGGCCGAGGCCTTGAATAACTATTTTGTGTTAGCTTTCACAGTGGAAGCTGTGTCTACCATGTCCAAGAATGATATTAAGGATACGATGGGAGGTGAGGACCTCAATTCAATTGTTATCACTAAGAGGAGAGTGTTGAGCATACTTGAGGGTCTAAAGGTAGCTAAGTCCCCTGGTCCTGATGGGATGCATCCCAGGGTGTTAAAAGAAGTGGCGGAAGTTATAGTAGATGCGTTAGTGGTAATTTACCAAAATTCACTGGATTCTGGGCAGGTCCAGCAGATAGGAAGGCAGTGAATGCCACATTACTGCTCAAAAAAGGGTGTAGGCAAAAGGCAGGTAACTATAGGCCAGTTAGCTTAACAACTGTAGTCGAGAAAATGCTAGTGGCTATCATTAAAGAAGAAATAGTGAGACATCTGGATGGAAAGGCTTACATCAAGCAGACGTAGCATGGATTCAGGAAGGGAAGGTCATGTTTGACAAACTCATTGAGTTCTTTGAGGATGTAACAAGTGCAGTGGATGGAAGATATACTTGGATTTGCAGAAGGGAGTTGATAAGGTGCCAGATAAAAGACTCACCATAAGACAAGAAGGAATGGAATTGTGGTGAACGTACTAGCATGGATAGAGGATTGGTTAACCAATAGAAAACAGTGAGTTGGGGATAATTGGGTATTTCTGTGGTTGGAGATCAGTGATGAGTGGAGCACCACAGGGGTCTGTGTTGGGCCCACAACTGTTCATGATAGATATAAATGATTTGGAATAGGAGACCGAGTATAACATATCCAAGTTTGCTGATGACACTAAATTGAGTGGAAAGGCAAACTGCGCAGAGGATGTGGAGGGTCTGCAGAGAGGTTTACAAAGGTTAAGTGAGTGGGCAAGGGTCTGGCAGATGGAGTACAATGTTGGTAACTGTGAGGTTATCCACGTTGGAAGTAAAAATAGGAGGTCAGAGTATTATTTAAGTGGTGAAAGATTGCAGCATGCTGTTGTGCAGAGAGACTTAGGAGTGCTCGTACATGAATCACTAAAAGTTGATTTGCAGTTGCAACAGGTAATCAGGAATGCAGATGGAATATTGGCTTTCATTGCTAGAGGGATTGAATTTAAGAGCAGGGAGGTTCTGCTGCAATTGTACAGATATGTTGGTGAGGCTGCACCTGAAGTATAAAAGAATCTTGATTATTCGGCATTCGATTATCCGAATATCTGATTATCTAGCAAGATCACAAGGTCCCAATGCTTGGCTAAACAATGTTATCCGGCATTCGATTACCCAGAATTTGATTAACTGAACAAAGCACTCCCCACCTGTGTCCTTTGGATAATCAAGGTTCCTCTGTACTGGCTTTGGAGGCAGTTCACCAGGTTGATTCTGGAGGAGAGTTAGAGCTGACTGGGACTGTACTCACTCGTATTTCGAAGAATGAGAAGGGATCTTATACAAACATATGAAAAATGAAAGGGATAGATAAGATAGAGGCAGGTAAGTTTGTTTCCACTGGTGAATGAGACTAGGATTAGGGGACATCGCCTCAAGGTTAGGGGGAGTAGATTTAAGACAGCGATGTCCCTGAGAGTAGTGAATCTATGGAATTCTCTGCCCAAGGAAGCAGTAGAGGCAGCTTCATGAAATATATTCAAGACACAGTTGGATCGATTTTTGCATAATAGGGGAATTAAGGGTTATGGGGATAACGCAGGTGTGAGGAGATGAGATGATGGATAGATCAGCCATGATCTTAACGAAAGGCAGAGCTGGCTCGAGGGACCAAATGGCTACTCCTGCTTCTATTACTATGAAAGCCCTGTTTCTTGACTCAGCATTTAGCATCTCCGGTTCTTGTAAAATGATGATCAGAAGAGTACACAGAATGATGGCATATCATTTGGTCAGCAGATTGCAGTTTGCTTTCTCAAGCTTAATCTGTTTATACACTTCAGGCATCTGGAATGGTATGTGAATAGGTAGGGTTTAAAGGGAGATGGGACCAAATGTTGGCAAATGGGACTAGATTAATTTATGATATCTGGTTGGCATGAATGAGTTGGACTGAAGGGTCTGTTTCTGTGCTGTACATCTCTTTGAGCTGTCTGGCTTTCCTCAGGATTCTATAGTAGAAGCAAAACAGGATACCACGCAAGAACTGTGAACAACACTACATTGGACAAACTAGCAGGAAACTTGCCTTCAGGATACATGAACACCAACTGACCACCAAAAGACACGACCCACTATCACTAGTTTCCATACATGCAGACAAAGAAGGACACCACTTTGACTGGGACAACACACACATCCTAGGACAGGCGAAACAAAGACATGCATGAGAATTCTTAGAGGCATGGCATTCAAACCAGAATTCCATCAATAAACTGGAAATGACATCACCCACCTTAGGAAACTAAGACCTATAAATAGAGAGGTGGCACATACCACCAGCGCTTCACCGGAGGCTCTCACTGATGATGTTACCTAGTATGGCGACGAAACGTCTGAAACCAAACCTTCCAGCTCAGCGAGCTAACTTACATATTTAGGGTCTTCAGAAACATATGTTGGCTATGAAAATGTGAATAGAGGGATGGGGCCGAGGTAAATCTGCTCATCTCTGATCAACTGCCCATAAAACTCCTGAAGAGCTTGTTGAAAAGGATGGGCAGACCAGTTTCCTAATTGCAAATTGGGAAAAACAAACATTGCACAGTTGTCAGGTACAATGCAGAAAGCCATTAAAAAATATTTCTTGAAGTAAAATTGAAAATGGAAGGGACTGATATGGGGCTGATCAAGTACCTTTTAATTGTCCGTCTGGCCACTTCTCTGCACCATGCTGCTACTGGTCCGATGATCTTCTAGCTGCTCTATTCTGCAACATTATTGCAAACCCAATCATGGCTGACATCTGTCTTTGTGCATTGAACTCAAGAGTCACTGCCTGATTTCTGGCAGTATCTGACACGATTGATTGGATACTGAGTTTGCCTCCAATCTCACACCACAGGGGTTGCAATGTTCAAGAAGGTGGCTCCCCAATATTTTCAGCAGGACAATAGATATGGGCAGATTATGGCCTAGTCAGCAGTGTTTACCTCCTACGAAAGAATGAAAAGCTGTCAAGGTACCGGCCTTTTAAAGCTGTATTACATCTGCAATGATGTGGAGGAGCCAGTGTTGGACTGGGGTGGACAAGGTTAAAAATCACACAACACCAGGTTATAGTCCAACAGGTTTACTTGGAAGTACAAGCTTTCTGAGCGCCGCTCCTTCATCAGGTAGTTGCGGAGATACTCTGGTGTTGTGCGATTTTTAACTTTTTACATCTGCAATGCAGAGTTGCTGCAGGATCAAGATCCTGAAAAGATTCATGCATCAGGTTCCAATCCCAGACTGAAATTCAAGCTGCCAGCTCCTTGTAATTTATCAGCTAAAGTTTGAGTAACTTCTCTTACACAATGTCACTTCAAATAATAGCCCACACTAACTGTTTAACGCCCACCTCTGATGGTTAAACAATCCAAACGTCCACCCCCTCTGTGAGAACCAGAATATATGGGACTTTTATTTATGCCTCTGCTTCCTGTCAGTCACACTTCAGACTTCAATTCTGCTGCATAATGCAAATTTCACACTTTAAAAAAAATCAAGAAAAGATTTTCCATCAAGAATGTACAAAGATTCTCACAGAAGGGAACATAGCGGATTCATAGCTTCGCTACCTGTTACTTCCTTCACAGAAGCAAAACCAGGGTTTAAATCTTCAGGATGAATTGCAATTAAATTACAAATGAACTCACCCAGTGTTTACTTATCACCAGATAGATTCTATAGCTTCAATTAGCAGAGGAATATTATATTGAGGTTCAAACATATTAACATCTTGTTCTTCATAAACAGTGTCTTCTCTCACTTGGTATGAAAAATGCTATGGGAGATTTGATAATTATTTCTAAAAATATGACCAGTGGGTCTTCTACTAGAAGGTTCTGAATATATTTATGAAATTCATGCTCAAGATGAATTGATATTGAATTGGCTTACCCATGACAAACAGAACAATGGCATAAGTCATAATGGGATCAACCAACAATAATGAGATGGAAAACTGCCAAATTCCTATTTCCGACAGATCGAGATCACTCAAATATGTGCTCTAATTATAGGCTGAGATATTCATTATAAAAGAAAGAATTTATAATTATAATTATGTGAAGGTTAAATAATTCTTTTCTTCTGAGTAATCTTACAAGTTGAGGACTTCCATATAAGTCCATGTCCTAATAAAGGGGCAATGTACTGAACACAACCTTTTGATCTACTTTTATGTGGAGAGAGCCCCAGTAGCTAATAAGCCATGAGTCATGCAGTTTTGATAATTTTCAGAGCTGTACTGAGGAAATGCTGCAATGTCAAGAGATGTTAAGGTCAATTTTATCTCAATAATAACAGCTTGCTTTTACATTGTGCCTTTAGGATCATGAATATGCCAGGAGATGGTAATCAGCAGGTGATCACAATGTCAACCAAAGAGGTAGAAGGAAAGGAGCATCTTTAAGGGAGAGAGGGATGTGGAGAGGCTTAATGAAGTAAATCAGGACAAAACACATGAGCAGCTGAAGGTACAGCTTCCAATGGTAAAGTAAGAATCATAGAATTCCTAGAGGTGGGCCCTTCAGCCCAGCAAGTCCACACCAACCTCCGAAGAGTAACCCACATATTCCCATATTCTACATTTACCCCAAGCAATGCACCTAACCTACACATACATAAACACAGTGGGCAATTTAGCATGGCCAATTCACCCTAATTGTAGGAGCACCCAGAGGAAACCCACATAGACAATGTGCAAACTCCACATAGTCACCTGAAGCTGGAATAGAACCCAGGCCCCTGGCACTGTGAGGCAGCAGTGCTAACCACTGAGTCACCATGCCACCCTAAGGTACCTTGGGAATGTGCACAAATCCAAAATTGGAGGTAGGCAGGGATCTTGCTGACTATAAGGATAGAACAAGTGAGAAAGCTAAGAAGGGGTGAATATATTAAGTGATTTTAAAAACAAACATAAAATGTTTCAAAGTGAGGTGTTACCTGACCAATTTCTGTTCACCCAGTAAACAGTACAAGACAACTAACTTGACAAATCGCAGGCAATGATATCAAAGACCGTGATGTGTGTTATATCTGGGTGACTTCAGTGTCCATGTTGAAGCCAAGGTTATGTTTTCCGATGGTGAGAATGAGGAGGAGCCCAGGGATCGGTCTTTGGGAAATATCAGAGGTAAGTAGTGAACGTGATGAAGAAGAAATCATTACAGGTCATTCCTTGGCTACATTGAGAGAGATAAAAAACAAAATGGCACCAGGTGAGGGCAGTTAACAAACAAGTTGATAAATTGAGTTTAATATACTAACCTCATATTAGTGATCTTGGAACTATTATATTGTCTGGGGTAAAATCTGATTTTCTCACTCTGTCTGGCCTACTTGTGACCTCTGACCCATAGTGATGTGGTTGACATTTCGTGACCCTCTAAAACAGCTTAGCAAGTCACTTAATTGTTGCAAACTACTGCAGAAAAGTCAAATAAGGTTATGACTGAATGGACCACCTGGCATCAACCAAGACTTCGAAAATGGAAAAGGTAAACCCCAGCTCAGTCAGTCCTCCACAATTCTCCGCACTAACATTTGGGAACATGTGACAAAATTGACTGAACTGTCTCACAGATTTATTAAATGACAGCCAGACAGCCACTTAATTATACTTCTTGCAGTCAACAGCCTAGCCTCCTCCATCACCATTTCTTGTCTGCCCTGTCCCACGGTCAAAATAGACCCATCAAGTGTGGTGACACAGAGGTGTACAGTCAGGAGGGAGTAGTCACTGGAGCCCGTAACATTGATTCTTGACCTCATGAAGTCCAATAGCACTGGGCCAGGAACCCTCCTGCTGATCACCATTCAACCTTCTCTCGGGTAATGTGTCAGGACTCTACCATGATGAACCACCACTTCAAAGAAGCACTGAGCATAGCAACATAGGCAAAGATTCAGAACAGATTTAGAAATTCAAAACTGGGCATCCATGAAGTGCTGCAGATTATCAGCATCACCAGAATGGTTTTTGACCATGATGTGAAACTGCGTAGCCTGGTAGGTTCTCCATTCACCAATACCAACAAGTCAAGGAACTGACCCTGGTTCAATGGGGGTTGCAGGAGCATCAACAGGTATGACTGTGCCAGTCCAGGTGAAGTTTCAATACAATGTTACTCTCATAGCAAATAATTAGCACTATATGCTATAGATCTAAGTGATCAGACAACCAACAGATCAGATTGAAGATCTACAGATCTGAAATGACAGTGAGTCCCTCAACATCAGTTGATCAGTCATGGACAGGTGCATTTGACCCAGGTAGAGATAGCAGGGTTGTGGTCAGGTAAATATTTTCCTCCTGTTGTCTACGACTGGGCCACTTTCATCTTTGGTGTTGCTATCGAGCCATGTTTGGAAATGGACATTGAAGTCTCCCACCCAGAGTCAACTTTGTGTTCTTGTAATCCTCAATAATTCTTCCCCATTAAGTCCTTCAGGGCTTGGTCAATCCATTCAGTTTCATTTGGAGCAGTACTGATTCATTTGCTGGGAAGGAGTGGGTAGATGCTAACCAGCAAGAGGTTTTCTTGTCTTTTCTTGTCATTAAATTTCATGAGGTATGACTCAAAAAGTCATAGAGTCATACAAAACTGAAGCAGACCCTTAGGTCCAACCTGTCCATGCCGACCAGAAATCCTAACTTAATCCAGTCCCATTTACTAGCACTTGGCCCATATCCCTCAAAACCCTTCCTATTCATATACCCATCCAGATGTCTTTTAAAGGTTGTAATTGTACCAGCCACCACCACTTCCTCTGGCAGCACATTCCTTACATGCACCACTCTCTGCTTGAAAAAGTTGTTTTTATGTCCCTTTTATATCTTTCCCCTTTCACCCTAAACCTATGCCCTCTAGTTCTGGACTCCCCCACCCCAGGGAAAATACCTTGTCTATTTATCCTATTCATGCCCCTCATGATTTTATAAACATCGATAAGGTCACTCCTCAGTCTCTGATGCCCCAGGGAAAACAGCCCCAGCCTGTTCAGCCTCTCCTTGTAGCTCAAACCCTTCAACCCTGGCAGCATCCTTTTCAATCTTTTCTGAACTCTTTCAAGTTTCACAACATCCTTCTGATAGGAAGGAGACCAGAATTACACGCAATATTCCAAAAGTGGCCTTACCCTTAAGTGTAAAAGTCCTGCTAAGATATGCTTTTCCAAAATGCAGCACCTCCCATTTATCTAAAATAAACTCCATCTGCCACTCCTCAGACCACTGGCCCATCTGATCAAGATCCAATATGAGGATTCCCAGGCATTTTCCCTCCCAGCTCTATACTACTGTTCCATACCTCTGTGGGGTCTGCTGTGCTTGGGGGACAGAACATAACCAGGGATGGCGATGGCATTGGCTGGGGCATTGTCAGAAATGTATGAGAGTTGGACTACATTCGGCTGTTCCTTGACTAGTTCCTTGACAGCTGTCCCAGTCATGCCTCCAGATATTAGTAAGGAGAATTTGCAGGGTTGACAGAGCTGAGTTTGCTATTGCTGCTCCCAGTGCCTGGGTTCAATGATGGGTGATCAAATGGGTTAATTCCTTGCCTTTCTTAAGAACAATTAGGAATGGACAATACATTTGGGTCTTGCCTGTGCTGCCCATTTGTTTTCTTTTCATCATTTTAAATAATGAATCATTCATACTCTGAATCTTTCTGAGCACAGAATGAGCTTCCTGGCCATGTGTTCATGCCATTGGTATGATAACCAACTCACCAGGAGGGCTGTGTTCCCACCAGTCGATGCTTTCTCGCTCAAATGCCCAGCCAACAGGCATCCTCTAGGATGTGGTCAAAATATACTTCTAACCTGTGAGACACTTTGGCCTGTTCAGGGACCCTCTGATGGATGGCCTCAATCAGGATAGTTTCCAGAGTCTGGCATTGTTCTGGTCACAGTCTATGTTCTCAAACACTCAGCATTGCAGCATATCTGCTGACTTGAAACAAGAGTGCACTAGAAGACCCACAGCCACCCAAGGTGAATATTCCCACTAAAAAACTTAAATAGAATCAGAAATCAGCATAGAAGTGATCCAGCAATACCAAAATGAAAAACCTTTATCAAACAGCTCAGCTGTTCCTCACATAATCTTTTACTTCCCAACATGCTTCAAAATCCTTTCATAATTTGAGAGCTGGCAGTATAATAAATCCTCTTATTCTCCCTTGTGAATAATCATGAGGAAGAGATTTAACTGCAGATAAATCCCTATTTAGAGATTAACTTAAGGCCTTTGCTTTGGATATCATCCAATATTTTTAAGATTGAAATATAAAAGTGATTTCAGATTACTGTTTCTAACTTGCTAGCCTTTGATATCTTTAGAATTGGTGCTTTTTCAATTGTTATAAACTAAGTACATCTCGTAGAGTTTTGCTAACATTGATTTTAGGAAGAGATATAAATCAAGTTTAGGCTCCTGCTAATTTTTAATAAAAGATTGCCAATAAGCATAAATGTCTACAGTGATCGGTGTCCTTAACTTTGAAGTTAAATGTACAGTTACTTGCACTTATTGAACACATTTAACCACGAATCAGGTGCATGCAGGAATACAGTAAATAAAAAATACTACTTACTTTCCCAGAGTGGCCACTCTCTATCATCTCTTCCACAGGAGAAAAATTACAATATCCACCTTTTCAAACTTTCAATTAGAGTTGTAGAAATTTACAGCGTGATACAGATCCTTCAGTTCAACTCCTCTATGCTGACCAGATATTCTGAATTAATCTAGTCCCATTTGCCAGCACTTAGCCCATATTCCTCTAAACCCTTCCTATTCATCTACCCGTCCAGATGCTTTTTAAATATTTTAATATTATCAGCCTATGCTACTTCCTCTGACAGTTCATTCCATACACGCACCACCCTCTGTGTGAAAAAGTTGCCCCTTACGTTCCTTTTAAATCTTTCCCCTCTCACCTTAAACCTATGCCCTCTAGTTTTGGACTCCCACAAGCCAGGGTAAAGACCTTGTCTGTTCACCCTATCCATGCCCCTCAAGATTTTATAAATCTCTATAAGGTCACCCCTTAGCCTCCGACGTTCCAGGGTAAACAGACCCAGCCTATTCAGCCTTATTTTAATCTTTTTTATTAGTCATCTCTCAGCCTTACATCCATCGATATGAACAAATAGATTAGGTGCAAGAGTTGGCTATTCTGCCTCTAGAGCCTATTCCATCATTTAATAAATTCCTGGTTGGCCTAATTGTGACCTCCACTTTTCTGTCTAACCACAATAATCTTTGCTTCCCTTGTTAATCAAGAAACTATCCAGTCCGTCTTGCAATTAACCTACCTCCTCCATTCTGTGGGGAAGAGTGTTCCACAGACTGATGACATGTTGAGAGAGAAAGGTTCTCCTCATCTCCACCTAAAAGAGAAACCCCCTTATTTTTAAACGGAGTCCTCTAGTTTTAGTCTCTCCCACGAAGGGAAACTTCCTTTCAGCGTCCAACCTATCAAGTTCCCTCAAGATCTTCTTTAGATAACTTTCTCTTCCCAGGCATCAGTTCAGTGACCATTCTCTAAATTATTTCTATTCCTGTTACATCCTGCCTTCAATAAGGAAACCAAACCTGTAGAGAGTACTCCAGATATGGTCATACTAATATCCTATACAATTGCAGTAAAACATTTCCACGTTGCATTCCATTCTCCACGCAATAAATAATGACATTTCACTTGTCTATATGATTCATGTACCAGGACACCCATCGTTCTCTGTATTCCAGGGTTCTATAACCTTTCTTCACTTGAATAATATGGCTTTTCTAAATTCTTTCTGCCAATGTGGCCAATATTATACTCCATTTGATTGTATTCTTCCTACTCAGTCAACTTACCTAAAGTCTTTGCCAACTCCTCAAGTCCACTTCACAAATTACTTTCCTACCTAGTTGCGTGTCATCAGCAAATGTCACAAGCATGCATTTGGTTCCTGCATCCAGGTCATGAATGTCAAGTGCAAATAGTTGAGGCCCCAGCTCTGATCTCTGTGGCACTCCCATTCATTACATCTAATCAACACAGAAATCAGTGAATTATACCGACTTTCTCTTTCCTGTTAGCTTATCATTGTTCAATCTGTGCTATTACGTTACCCTCTTTACTGTGAACTCTTATTTTTCCCAGGGGAGAGAGTAAGGTCTGCAGATGCTGGAGATCAGAGCTGAAAATGTGTTGCTGGAAAAGCGCAGCAGGTCAGGCAGCATCCAGGGAACAGGAGAATCGACGTTTCGGGCATAAGCCCTTCCTCAGGAATTCCTGAAGAAGGGCTTATGCCCGAAACATCGATTCTCCTGTTCCCTGGATGCTGCCTGACCTGCTGCGCTTTTCCAGCAACACATTTTCAGCTCTTATTTTTCCCAGTTAGCTATGATGTGACACCTTGTAAATGCCTTTTGTAAATCTCAGTTCTGTGCATCCCCAGGTTTCTTTTTACTCATGTTGCTTGTTACTTCCTCAAAAAGGTCCAATAAATTACTCAAACATGATTCTCCTGTTTGGTTATGTAGACAACAGGGACCTGTCAGTAGCCTGTGGGTTGTGTTGAGATATTTGTAGAGACCATGAGAGTGTGGAGGCAGTGTGAAGTTTGAACGCTGCTTGCTTAAATGAGACGGAGGAGCAATGGATTGAGAATCACAGACCCCACACCCAAAAGCAAGTATAAAGCAATCTTCATTTCGCTGTCTGTCTCTTTTCCAATGAAAACAAAAATTCGCAGTTTGGATGTGTGAGAATTTTTGTATACACAAAAAAAAATTAGGCTGATTGTCTCTGTTTTAAACGCAAGTGTAAGTTCAGACTTGGCATGACCTATGTTACCTAGGGTTCTTTGCGTTTGAGTACAATAACAATATAGTGGCTCAGTGGTTAGCATTACTGCCTCACAGTTCCATGGACATGGGTTCGATTCCATCCTTAGGTAACTGTCTGTGTGGATTTGCACATTCTCCCGGTGTCTGTGTGGTTTCCTCCTATAGTCCAAAGATGTAGCGGTTGGGTGAATTGGTAATACTAAATTGTCCATAGTGTCCAGAGATGTGCAGGTTAGGTGGATTAGCCATGGGAAATGCAGCGATGGAGTAGGCCTGTATGGGATGCTGTTCAGAAGGTTGGGCCGGATGGCCTGCTTCCAGTCTAGTGGGATTCTATGATTCTAATAGAGAAGATGTGAGGAGTTATGTTGAAAATCTTGAGAGAATACAGGACAGGGTCACTAATAAATTGAAAGAAAAAGACTGTGAGGGAAAGTTGCCTTTACTCTTCTCTGTCAATTTACAACAGGAGAAAAATGAAGTCTACTGCTTCACTGCAAAACTAGGATTTCTTTTACAAATTTCTGGAACTCATCAGTGTCATTTGCAGATTTCCTCAGTAAATTGAAGTGAAAACTATAGCGTTACTTCAAATGGGTTTTGACAGTCATTTTAAATGGACTGTTATTAAAGCATTCAGGGAACGGGAACTAGAGTGGATGGTTCCTGTTGAAAATGAAAATGAAGACCATTGCATTAGCATGAATGGCTCTCTCCTATGCTGCAAATGTATTCCCCCAAGACATTTCTTTGCTATGAAAGCTGCTGTTAGTGCTTTTCAACTAAATATTTCAACAGATTCTTTAAAAAAGCAGATCTTGTTCCAGAAAGTATCAATCTTCAGAACAACTCTGGCCATTTATTCTATCTCACATCTTCAATTTACTTAATACAGTGGAGGTTAGATGGGACCCACTGACTTAATACAAGGGAAAATATTTACAGCTCCCAATGTTACAATAATAATATAGGTTTGGCTTTGAATTCTGCTAGACTGATTGATTGTGACATGACAAATTACTTAATTCTGGCTGTATTTTGATCTTATTATTGTTGGTGACCCATTCTAATAAGGTCTATGCTTGATTCTAAACACATATTTATAATGGGTTAAACCCTTAAAAGATTTCTGTACTGAAAACATCAAATTAAGTTTTTTTTTATCATTTCATCACTCACTACATGTAGACCATCAGAAGAATATTTTTCCCATCAAAGCACCAAATTAACTTCTGCTTACTCCTCACTATTCTTGTACAGTTGCTGTTGGTAGTACAAGTTTAGCTGATGCATAACTTTGATTTACTTACTGCTGCTACGCTGCATGAAGGAACTCGTTAGAACTCGGACACAATGGACACCATTTGTTGGCCATGTCTAACCAAAGTTGCTGAATTCAGAACAGCTTTGATTCTTGTTTTTTCCCCTCCCTGATGCTTGCAGTATTGTGTCTGAAGGATTAGAAGCAGCTGCAAGTTTTGTCGTTAGTACAGCTAATTGAAGCTGGATTCTTTATTTTTTAAGAGGAGTACCCTGTTCAGCTCATGTCCTTTGGGAGGTTGGGGTGTGTGGTAGGACAGGATTCACATCTGTTGCTCTCAGTTGGTTTAGTGCCATTACTTGGCATTCAGTGATGCCACTGTTTCATTATCCCCCTCCATCTGCTCACATCCTGCAACCATAGTCATCGCTTTCCCTCTCTTTGCATTAATTCAGTCTTCAAGCTCCATACTTGGAAACATATGACTGGAGAAATGAGCGATGCATGAACCTGCATAATGTAAGCAGATGCATTCTGTTCATAATCTTGTCTGATTTGGCTCCAGTAATCTGCCAAGTTATTACTTTGGTGGTTAACTCAATTGTGTGGATCTGTAAGTGGTGTTGATATCAATCACTGTTACTTTTTTTGTTTCAGACTCATGATAACTGCTTCATATGAGAATGGACACCTAATTAGTACCAATACATGCAAAGCACTTGCTGTTCAGTTGATACTGCCATTTTTATTGTTGAAATTGGAACAACTGGGAAGCTGAAGGCTCCAGAATTATTCTCCTTGCACACAATCTGGCACATCAAATGTTTAATTGAGCATATAGATTCTTGGCCTTGACTTCTGACCTTAATCTTCATTGTTTCTTTTGCCTTGATGTCACCACAGCTTTGCTTTAAAACTCGTAGTGCTGCCAAGCATTCTGACCAGGTTGTGCACTGTTTCAATAAATCTGATCAGCAAAGTCCACGTTTGGAATCTTCCACTCACCCCAGCTTGATAGCTCTTTATCTCTTGCCTTTCCCTTTTAGAACTTTATTAGTTGTTAATTTCTTTCATTTTTATTGCTCTTTGTTCATTTATAATATTACAGTAAACACTATTAGCATTGTTTCATATTCAATGTTTTGGTGTTTATTGTAGTGTGACAGTTTGGTGTGTAAACATCATCATCCAGTGCTATTCAGGGTTTTACCACACAGTAAAACACGAACTGGCCCAAGGATATATATCCCTTTGTGCCATATAAGTTAGTCTGCATTAGAATTTAGGAATAATGATATTTTACATTGGAGATTGCCGAGCTGTTCCGTTGGCCAACCTGCACCACAGCTCCGTTTCCCACCTCACTCCCTTTACCCAGCTCTATGTACTTCAGTCTTAATGCTCCAACTGTCCCAACACTTATAGTCTTTTTGGAAAGAGAATTCCAAATCCCGACAGTCGGCATGATGTCTCACTGGTTAGCACTGCTGCCTCACAGCTTCAGGGACCCAGGCTTAATTCCAGCCTTGGACAATTGTCTGTGTGGAGTGTGCACATTCTCCCTGTGTCTGTGTGGGTTTCCTCTATGTGCTCCAGTTTCCTCTCACAATCCAAAGATGTGCAGGTTAGGTGAATTGGTCAGGCTAAATTGCCCATAGTGTTCAGGGATGTGTAGGTTAGGTGTATTAGTCAGGGCTGGAAATGTGTTGCTGGAAAAGCGCAGCAGGTCAGGCAGCATCCAGGGAACAGGAGAATCGACGTTTCGGGCATAAGCCCTTCTTCAGGAAAGGGCTTATGCCCGAAACGTCGATTCTCCTGTTCCCTGGATGCTGCCTGACCTGCTGCGCTTTTCCAGCAACACATTTCCAGCTCTGATCTCCAGCATCTGCAGACCTCACTTTCTCCTCCTGTATTAGTCACGGGAAATGTAGAGCAATAGGGTCAGGAAATGGATCTGGGTGGGTTACTCTTTGGAGGGTTGATGTGAACTTGTTGGACCTAATGGCCTGTTTACAGACTGTAGGGATTCTTTGATCTTATTTTGTTTAGGTTCCAGTTTTATAATAGCATATTCTATGTTCTTACCTTCCCCTTAAGACTTATTCAAAAATCTAACTTTGAAATGAGAAGGAGAATTCAAAGCGTGTGCGTCTTTAGTAGTGTTTATCCAATTATCTATTAGTGTACATGTTATAAATATGCAGCAGCATATCAAGAGCACATTTCTGTGGGAGATCAGGCTTTGAAAGATTTATAGTACTTTAAAGCTTAGTTTTACATGGGACTCAGTATAAGCTGCTAAATAGCCACATGTATCAATATGCATCAAATGTTTCAACCTGCTCCAAGAAAGTCCCTCTCCAATACACAGGCAAGAAATCTAAAGGGAAGGAATAAAATTGCATTTATGTTCTTCAGGAGTTCCTTAAGTATTTTGCAAACAATGAATTATATTTGAAGTGTGGTCACTGTCGTTTGTCAGCAAAGACATCAATCAATTTACACACAGTAAGACTTCATTAATATCAGGGAGACCACTGAGCTGTTCATGTTCAAAGGACCTTTCCTTTTAAATGTTTGAGTCCAATAATTCATCCAAATGTTTGATTCACTTGCTTTGCATTTAAAATAATATACTTGACTGACAAAGATCCCTTGTCACCTTTTGCATGTGTCTGTCCATTTTGATTAACCTGTTGATAACTTTTAGGAAAAAGGAGCACTATAGAAATTGATGCTTGTAGTAAAAATATATTTTAAAAATTTGTTACATTACTTTAAAGGACATTACTTTAAACAGCCTACAAATCTCTACAGCCTACATATCTGTTGTTCAGGAATAAAAACAATTGCGCTGAAATTATTTGCGTAAACCTAAACATCAGGGTTTAATACTTCCCAGTATTTTGGGAATGATAACATGAAAAATACAGCGTTTGGACAAGCAAAACTATTTTTGTTTCTGCTTCTTAGTGCTTTATCAAATGCAGTGAAAACACTTATATAAAGAAAAGCCTCGTCAGTGATGCAGAAAGTATAAAATCAGATCACCCCTAACTCCAGCTTCTTCACAGAAGGTCAGCTGACTGCTATAAATGGCCACAAGCCACCAAATGACATGTGGCCAACATTGTTTTAGATTCTGTGCCCCACCTAACCATCTACATTGGTGACTTCAACTAGCTAGCATCACATGTTTGAGTCCTTCATCAAAAACACCATGGGATAACAACTGTTAGACTTCATAAATGGCACAAAACGGTGTATCACCAGCCTGGCATTTTCCATTCTGCCGTGTGGAAGAAGGGCTAGTCACTTAGTCTTTACTTGATGATCCGCTAAGGCCAATCACTCTTGTCCACAACAAGTCCCAACACAAAGACGTAATGAACAGGATTGATGAGGGCAGAACAGTGGATGTGACCTACATGGACTTCACAAAGGTGTTTGACAAGGTTCCCCATGGGAGACTGATTAGCAAGGTTAGATCACATGGAATACAGGGAGAACTAGCCATTTAGATACAGAACTGGCTTGAACTGGTGGTGGAGGGTTGCTTTTCAGACTGGAGACCTGTGACCAGTGGAGTGCCACAAGGATTGGTGCTGGGTTCACTGCTTTTCGTCATTAATATAACTGATTTGGATGTGAACATAGGAGGTATAGCTAGTAAGTTTGCAGATGACACCAAAATTGGAGGTGTCGTGGAGATTACCTCACAGTAGAATGGGATCTTGATCAGATGGGTCAATGGGCTGAGGAGTGGCAGATGGAGTTTAGTTCAGATGAATGTGAGGTGCTACATTTTGGAAAGGCGAATCAGGGCAGGACTTATACACTTAATGGTAAGATCCCGGGGAGTGTTGCTGAACAAAGTGACCTTGGAGTGCAGGTTCATAGCTCCTTGAAAGTGGAGCAGCAGGTCAATAGGATAGTGAAGAAGGTGTTTGGAATGCTTGCCTTTATTGGTCAGTCCACTGAGTACAGGAGTTGGGAGGTCATGTTGTGGCTGTACAGGACATTGGTTAGGCCACTATTGCATTTCTGGTCTCCCTGCTATAGGAACAAAGTTGTGAAACTTGAAAGGGTTTCTGAATAGATTTACAAGGATGTTGCCAGGGTTGGAGGGTTACAGGGAAAGGCTAAATAGACTGGGGCTATTTTTTCTGGAGTGTCGGAGGCTGAGGGGGCTAAATAGAGGTTTATAAAATCATGAGGGGCATAGATAAGGTGAGTAGACAAGGTCTTTCCCCTGGGGTGGTGGAATCCAAAACTAGAGGGCATAGGTTTAAGGTGTGAGGGGAAAGATTTAAAAGCGACATAAGGGGCAACTTTTTCATGTAAAGGGTGGTGCATGTATGGAATGAGCTGCCAGAGGAAGTGATGGAAGCTGGAACAATTACAGCATTTAAAAGACATTTGGATGGGTATATAAATAGGAAGGGTTTAGAGGGACAGGGGCCAAGTGCTGGAAAATGGGACTAGATTAGTTGGGATATCTGGTCAGCATGGACGAGTTGGACTGACGGGTCTGTTTCCATGCTGTACATCTCTATGACTATATGTCCCAACATGCATCGACCTCAAACTACCATCCAAAAGTGCAAACCATGCTGGAATTTGCAGAAAGACACTGGGCTGTGTTTAAATATTTGGAAACGCCATTAACCTTCGCCCGAAACTACAACCATTTTACGCAATTTCGCAAACTGGCAGCCACCCAATTTGATCCTCACAGCTTCGGAAAAACATGAATCCCTTGCTGGAATCAAGAATGAATGACTCCTGGAAGAATTGAAAGTGAAGGCTCTAATGTGGCAGCAGCACTCCTGAAATCCCTTAATGATAGATGCTGCATAAATTGGAGAGAAATAGCAGAGGACATTGACATCACTCACTCAAGTTGAAAGGTGAGGAAATTTCCACATTTGCCTGTGAGCAGCTCAGCAACAAGTACACTGGTGACCGAGAATCAATGCTGAAGCACCCTTGTTACAACTCGTAATAAATTCAAAGATACTGGCCAGTAGCGGAGGTGAGCAGAAGGTCAAATCAGCACTGTAGTAGTTTCGAAAGACTGCATTGGATCAGGCCGACCTCTCTATCTTGCACAAGCAGTTGTGAACAGCTTTCTGACTGCAACCAAGTTAGGCAAAGCAGCAGGAACAGATGGGATTTGTCCAGAATTCCTGACTAATGCCAGATCACAGGGAAGGGTGAAGCTAGTATAGCTGTTCCACAGCACTGGCACCTTTCCAAACATCTGATGCCAAGGCAGGATTATCCTGTACATGTTGTAAGTCATCAAGTGCCTTCCACAGGTACTGTCCCATTGTTCTTCTCTCAGTAACAAATGAGGTCCTGCAACACCTCCCGCTAAACATTGAGGCTCACTCTAGAAGTAGAAAAGCCCCAATAACACAGAGGTTTCTCAGGCTGCAACTGCTCATAACACATCCCGATACTGTCCTCACATATCAGGCTCATTTCCAGAGAGGTCTGAAGGCAGGAATCCCTCCTGTTGACTGATCATGTGTCAATGATGCACCAGGAATACTGCTGAAACTCCCCAAAAACATCAGCGGTGTGGAAATTCGACAACTCGCCATCTCCATGCTCCGTTACTGAGATATCTGCACATCTTGGAGATCGAATCATGGAGCCCATGTATAACCAACAGGCTCTCTCACAGGAATCAGTCCTCACACTAACTATCTTTAACCTCTTGGATCCCTCCAAGTTAGCCACAACTCTTTGCTCACATTAACAACTTGACTCTAGCTTCCTTCACGCCACTGAGAAAAGCTCACTGAATTCCCATGTTCTTTGGAAGTTGCCTTCAGACTGTCGTCATGAAAGTTGTGGCTTGCTTTATTTTTCTCTGGCTCAAACCTAGCATTTAGTCCAACTACCAATAATATACTTCTAGAGATAAATATTGTGACATATTATTCTGAGGTATAATAAATGCAGAACTTAATCAAGGTACCAGAAGTTGGCTTGTAGTGCCATTGATTAGCTGTGAAAATATTTTAACACATTCCTGGCTAGCTTCCAATCTCACACCTTCAGCATACCTCAAACTAAAGTTCACTTATAATCTATTGTCATTATTGTAAGTCACACAAGTCTAGTTCAGTCATCAGCTCTGAAAATGTGTTGCTCTAAAAGCACAGCAGGTCAGGCAGCATCCAAGGAGCAGGAGAATCGACGTTTCGGGCATGAGCCCTTCTTCAGGATTCCTGAAGGGCTCCTGAAGAAGGGCTCATGCCCGAAACATCGATTCTCCTGCTCCTTGGATGCTGCCTGACCTGCTGTGCTTTTCCAGCAGCACAATTTCAGCTCTGATCTCCAGCATCTGCAGTCCTCACTTTCTCCTCCTAGTTCAGTCATCAGCCTTGTGTGCTCCTCTGATTCGTATTGGTTTCCAGCCAAAACCTCATCAATTTTGCAATTGTCATCCTTGTTTTCAAATCCCCTTTTGACTTTACCCTTCCCTAACTCCATAACCTACTCCAACCCTGCAACAGTTTAAGGTTTCTGCATTCCTTTAATTTTGGCCTCTCGAGCATCCTCAGCTTTAATTCCTTCACCAGTGACAACTGCTGAAGCCTATCCTCTGGAATGCTTTCTCAAAAGACCCCTGCCTCTGAACTTCCATTTACCAAGATGTTCATTAAACTCTGTTAAAACTGATTCAACCAAGCAGATCATCAGTCCTAATATCTCCTAGACAGGTTGGTTTCAAATTTTGCATGATAATACTCCTATGAAATGCCTTGAGATGTTTTGTCATGTTATAGATGATGGATAAATGTGAATTGTTGTTGCTATTGTATAATCTTTTATTCATTGCTATTCAGTGTAGAAATGGTTCACTGATCTATTTAATAACAATTCTGTGTGAATACAATTTAACAGAAGCAATTACAATGGATGAGAGAAGTGTTGAATAACAGACCTAATGAATTGTGAAGTTCCTCGTTCAACATGGTTACATGCAGTTGTGTAGATTATACAGCACAGAAACAGGTCAAACCAATGAACAGAGATATATCAGCTTTTATGCTAAACTCAAGACTTCTCCCACATTTCTTTGTCCAACTGTATCAGTATAAAGTTTTTGGGAGGATAAACCTAATGGCTTCTCACCAACACTGGGTGGGAATGTGCAGTGGCCTAGCAACCAGAAAGGAGAATTATTGCAATTAATTGACAAATTAATAGCCACTTCCCAATGCTGGCAGCATTTTACTGATGTAGGAGTCAGCCACTGCTGCGTAAAGGAAGTGTATCAGCTTAGCAACAGGTCATAGAATGCCCACATTGCAAATGAAGGCTATTCAGCCCATCAAGTCTGCACCAAACCTCTGAGATGTAACCTACCCTATCCCTATAACCAAGCATTTACCATGGCTAACCTACCTAGCCTGCACAGCTCTCAACACAAGATTGGCAATTTAGCATGGCCAATTCACCTAACATCTTTGAACCATGGGAGGAAACTGGAGCATGTGGAGGAAACCTATGCAGCCATAGGGAGAACATGCAAACTCCATATAGACAGTCACCCAAGGGTGGAATCAAACCTAGGTCCCTTGCACTGTGAGGCAGCAGTGCTACTCATTAAGCCACCATGCCACCCAAAGGTCCTTGAGGGTTGAAAGATTTTCATGCTGGTTCCATTGCCCATGCAGAAGCCCAAATAGTGGTCCTAACACAGGTGATGGAAGGTTTATGCCTCCGATCACTGGGACTTGCCTACTTGGTTCCAATACATTGAAAACAATATTTACCCGGTCTTTGTCAACAGAGGCCCAGCCTGTTTTATTCTTTCCTCATCAATATAACATCTGTATAAATTATTTTCACAATCTCTCCAGTGACACCATATCCTTTCTTGCAATGTGGTGGCCAACTCTGTATAGACTCTAATCAAGTGATGATACACCTTTGATGTAACTTTTCTGTTTTTCAATTCTACCTCTCTAGAAATAAATCTTGGTTTACCTTTTTAATGGCAAATAGCATTGCCATTGTTAATGATTTATTTATTTTACTCTAAGATCCTTTGCTCCTCTACCCCATTTAGATTCTTAGTTTCCAAAGAAGATATGAACTCCTTATTTTTCTTACCAAACGTAACATTGGAATTTGCTGTTATATGTCCATTCCATAAATTTATTGCTGTTGTCTTGTGACCTATTGCAGTAATTCTCTGTATTGACTAATCACTCAATTTTACATCATCTGAGAACTTAGAAATGGTCTTTTTGAAGTTTTGAACAAGAATAGATCTAACATTAATCCCTGTGGAACCATGTTTTTCATTTTCTGCCATTCTAAAGGAGTAACCATTCATTCCTGGACTCTGTTTGTGTTTTGAAGCCATCTAGCGATTTGTTCTACTTTCTGCATGTTCCAAATTTATGCTTTATCATTGATGACCTTTTGGAAATCTAGGTGTATTGCACACTGCATTACCCTTGGACACTATCTCTGTTAATTTCATCAAAGAATCCAAAGACAATAGTCAAGGAACACTTTCCATTTTGAAATCCACATTGTTCATTCATTTTTATATTTTTGGTTTCGAAATGTTTTTTCATTTTCTACTTCGATATGGATTCCATGATTTTTACTGACACTGATGCAAGGCTGCCTGGTTTATCATTGGCTGGACAGGTTGAGGAAGAAAAATCTTTATTCTTGAGCCACTTCAAGTGACACTATATCTAGTCTCTTATCAATTCCCTGAGAGCAAAAGGAGAGTGGCCAGTATCTGCATGATCATAGTTCTTCTTTGATATCATTAAAGAGATGTGTATTTGTTTGAATGTTAAAAATCGTACAACACCAGTACATTTCAGCAGGTTTATTTGGAAGTACAAGCTTTCAGAGCATGGTTCTGTCATCAGGTAGCTAGTGGGGCAGGATCTTAGGACACAGAATTTATAGTAAAAGATCAAAGTGTCATACAACTAATGCAATGTATTGAACGGACCTAGATTGCTGTTAAGTCTTCAATCATTTTGAATGAGGTTGCAGGTTTCGATTCATTAATATGCAAATCCCAGAACTTCTATCAAGTCACATTCCCGAGATCACATAAGGTTTTATAAAAAAAGGTGACATCTCAGCTCACACAATACATTGAAGGTGTGAAGTTAGAGTCTGTCTGTTTTCCAACCTTGAGTCAGACCGGTTCTAATTCCAAAGTAGGAATGTAGAAAATGTCACATGGACTAACTGCCTACTGATTATGTGCTTTTTGAAAAAACCAGAATGTATTTGCAAATGCAAATTCACCCCATAGACTTATGTGTGTGTGTGAGTATGTGTGTGTGTGTGAGTGTGTGAGTGTATGTGTGTGTGTGTGTGTGGTGTGTGTGTGGTGTGTGTGAGTGTGTGTGTGTGTGTGTGGTGTGTGTGTGGTGTGTGTGAGTGTGTGTGTATGTGTGTGTGTGTGTGTGGTGTGTGTGTGGTGTGTGTGTGGTGTGTGTGAGTGTATGTGTATGTGTGTGTGTGAGTGTGTGTGTGGTGTGTGTGTGGTGTGTGTGTGGTGTGTGTGTGGTGTGTGTGTATGTGTGTGTATGTGTGTGTGTGTGTGAGTGTGTGTGTGTGTGTGTGTGTGTGGTGTGTGTGTGGTATGTGTGTGTGTGTGTGTGTGTGTGTGGTGTGTGTGTGGTATGTGTGTGTGTGTGTGTGTGTGTGGTGTGTGTGTGGTGTGTGTGTGTGTGTGTGGTGTGTGTGTGGTGTGTGTGAGTGTGTGTGTGTGTGTGTGTGTGTGTGTGTGTGTGTGTGGTGTGTGTGAGTGTGTGTGTGTGTGTCTGCGTGTGTCTGTGTGTGTGTGAGAGAGAGAAAGAGAGAGGGAGAGAGTGTGTGAGTATGTGTGTGCATATGAGTGTGATGGAGTATGTACCTGTGAGAGGTGTGCGTGTGAGTGTGAGTGTCTGATAGAGAGCATCTGTGTGAGAGAGGGTCTGCGTGTGTGTGAGTGTGTTTATGTGAGACAGTGTATAGTATAGTGGGATCAACTGTATTGTGACATGAACCCAAGATCCCGGTTAAGGCCATCCTCATGGATACCGAACTTGGCTATCAGCCTCTTCTTGGCGACTCAGTGCTGCTGCATATCCCAAAGTCTGCCTTGGAGGATGGTCACCTGAAGATCTGAGGCTGCATGTCCCTGACTTCTGCAGTGTTCCCTGACTGGGAGGGAACATGCCTGTCTGGTGATTGTTGTACGGTGTCCATTCATTCGTTGTCGTAGTGTCTGCTTGTTCTCACCAATGTACCATGCCTCGGAGCATCCTGGTCTGCAGCGTATGAGATAGAGGATGTTGGTCAAGCCACATGAGTACCACTGCGCACATGGTGGGTGATGTCTCCATGTGTAATGGTAGTATCCATGTCAACACTCTGACATGTCTTGCAGTGGTTTCCATGACAGGGTTGTACAGTGTTGTGGTCGATATTGTCCTGAAGGCTGGGCAGTTTGCTATAAACAATGATCTGCTTAAGGTTATCTGCTAAAGGTGAGAAGTGAAGGCTTAGGGAAGATCTTGACGAGGTGCTCATCCTCATTGATAAAATATTGAAAGCTGTGAAGAGCATGGTGTAACCTCTCTGTTCCTGGAAAGTACTTGATGACAAAGGGTACCCTATTGGGTGTATCCCTTGTCTGTCTCCTAAGGAGGTCACTATGGTTTCTTGCTGTGGCATGTCAGAACTGGCGATCAATGAATTGGCAATTGTATCCTGTTCTTATGAGGGTGTGCTTCACCATCTACGAGTGTCTGTTGCATTCCTCCTCATTTGAACAGATCCTGTGTATGTGTAGGGCTTGTCCGTATGGGATGACTGTTTTTAATATATTTCGAATAGGAGCTGGAGAATTGTAGCATTGTGAGGTTTCCCCTGGGCTTGCGATAGAGTGAGGCACTGAGGTGCCCATCCTCGATGGAGATGTATGTGTCCAAGACTGAGACTGATTCTAAAGTGTAGTCCATGGCAAGTCTGATAGTCAGGTAAAACTTATTGATATCACATGTAGTTATTTCAGTGACTCCTCGACATGGGTCTAGAGGAAGAAAATGTTGTTGATGTACCTGGTGTATCATGTTGCTTGGTGGTCCTGTGCGGCAAAGAAGTTTTGTTCGAACCTGTGCATGAAGAAGTTGGCATATTGGGTTGCAAATTTGATCCCCATGGCTGTTCCACGTGTCTGGATGAAGAACTGGTTGTCAAAGGTGAAAACATTGTGGTTGAGGATGAAGCGGATGAGTTGCAGAATGGTGCTCGGAGATTGGAAGTTGTTAGTATTGAGTACTGAGGCTGTTGCAGCGATGCCATCATTGTGGGGGATGCTGGTATAGAGAGCTGAAACATCCATTGTGACAAGGAATGTTCCCGGTTCGATTAGTCTGTGGATGCTGAGTTTCTGTAAGAAATCTGTAGTGTCATGACAGAAGCTGGGGGTTCCCTATACAATGGGTTTCAAGATGCCCTCAACATAGCCAGAGAGATTCTCACGCAGGGTTCCGTTGCCTGACAGTATGTGATGTCCTGGTTGTAAAGGGGCACTACCTTCCTAATAGGAAAAACAATTACCTCAAAGCCCTATTATACTGTGTAAACTGATTCTTTCCTCTGTTCTTAAGTATATATTAGCTACCTGCCTTTATCAAACAGCTTATTAAATACAATATTTTCTATGCCATCTCTTTTCTAGTTTATTTTAAAATACACAAATGTAATCTATCCCAACCATGGGTTTTAACCTTCCTGAGTTTGACTGGTTTCCTTAATAATTCTCCATTGTTTATTTTTAATGTGCTTACATCATTTCTAATCTCATTTTCTGATGTCTTGTCCATTTGATCTGTCTCTCTAGTAAATACTACCATAAAGTAATTCTTCAAATTTCTGTCCATCTGCTTTTACTGCCTGTTCCCCTGCCTCAGTACAATTGGACGGGAGGTAATCATTCATCTTGATTTCTTCAGCCATCATTTGACCTCATCAAATCTGCAAAATTAATTTTAGGTTTGCTGAAAACTCCCATCAAGGGTTGTTTTACTCATTTCCCCAATCGGTGTGCGTATTTCTTCCTGTATCTTCTTTCCGGGATTGGGTGCTTTGTTACTGCGAATGATCCTTTATTATCTTTTACAGCTGCCTTGGGGGGTTTCATTTTTGTCTTACTGATAGCTGCAGCATTTTTGGTTATCATTTTATCTCTGATACCTACAGTTCCACTTCCCCATGTTTCCTTTATCATTCTGAGATATGTTATATCCTGCAATGATTAGTTCCCAGTTTTGACTTCTCTGCAGCCATGTCTCATTAATCCTGTGAATACAGTATTTGATTCCGTGCAAAGTTTTATTGCCTCCAGTTCTCCTCTTTTATTATAGGCACTATCCATCGGTGTACATGCAGTTTAACTCTTATTTAAAAACCATACCTTTCACTTTAACCATCTGTTTGCACTCCTGTTCTCTGTTCATTTTTTTTTGTGTTGTTATGTTGGAATCCATGTTTTCAAAACATGTAATTTTTGATACAGACTCTACTTGAAAAAAAATCATAAAGGGAAATTGAGAAAAGAAACAACCTCTCCCAGTTTCTAAGGAAACTAATACTGAAACTGAGATTGGAAAGTTTTGTTGACAGAGCCAGCACTTATTACTAATTTGTAAATTAGTAATAATTAGTAATAAACCTTTGAGGAACTTGTGATAATTGAGAGTAGACTTATAGAATGGTAATTGACCAGACTGGGCTGGTTCTGTGCTTTTGTGTACAGGACAAACATGGGCAATTTTCCACATTGGCGGGTGGATGCCAGTGCTATGGCTGTACTGGAGCAACTTGGCTCAGGGTACAACCGGTTTTGCAATTCAGGTTTTCACTACTATTGCCAGAACACTGTTAAGATCCATAGCCTTTTCATTATCCAGTATCTTTAGCTTTTTCTTGATATCATGTGGAGTGAATGATGTTATGCCGTCTCAGGGGTAGAAGTCAAGCTATGCTGTTCTCAGAGTTGCCAGAAAAGTTAAAGATCTTACAAAGCACCTGAGTCTTAAAATGTCTTAAGCATTCTCCAATTTAACTGTCTTTCAGACTCTGTTTAAAAGAAAGCACAACCTGTACTTAACAAGAATTACTATTTATTATAGATAAATGGATTTTAATAACAGATAAACAATATGAGCCATTGACATGTAACTCTACTAGTTAAAATTCTAATATCCCCTCATATACTCCTTGTACACACACAGTCAATGAGTCAAAGAAATGTACAGCACAGAAACAGACCCTTTGATTTAACTTGCTGACCAGATATCCTAAATTAATATAGTCCCATTTGCAGGGTAAATAGACAAGGTCTTTTCCTCTGGGGGTGGGAGAGTTCAGAAGTAGAAGGCATAGGTTTAGGGTGAGAGGAGAAAGATTTAAAAGGGACCTGAGGGGCAACTTTTTCATGCAGAAGGTGGTACGTGTATGGAATGAGCTACCAGAGGAAGTGGTGGAGGCTGATACAATTGCAACATTTAAAAGGCGTCTGGTTGGGTGTATGAATAGGAAGGGTTTGGAGGGATATGTGTGTGCAGATATTGACAAAGATAAAATGGCTGGCATGGGTGAAGGGAATGATAGGGAAGGCAGTTCAATGATCCCTGGATTCACAGAGATGATCCTTGATCTTCCTTCTTGAGGTCTTTTCACAGGTTTGTACAGTTAGAAGGCAGCTGGCTCACATTTCAGAACGTCTTTGACATGTTGCTTAATAACAATGGTTTACAGCAACTGATGAGGGAAAACTGAACTGGTTTCTCTGGATTTCAGGTGGTTTTAACTGCTGAGGTAAGGGACAGTTCTTTCCCTGTTGGAGATCTGATGGCTTTTCCCTCAAGCATTCACAAAATTGTTGATCTACCTGGAAGCCATGGACATTGCTGTTGACAGGCAGTGGGCATTTGTCAGCAAAGCCTTACCGCTATACCACCAACCAATCAGCTACTTGTTGCTGGATTAATCGATACAGTATATGTCTATGCCCCTTGTCTCCAGTTCACCTCCCCCACTGCTTGAGTAAACAGCAGTGTAGCCATCACTTATATGGGTGTCAGGTAGCTTGCTTTCAACAATGTGGCAGTCCTTTAAACTTACTTGATTTTAAAAAAATCTTTTAGCCATTTTGGTCTACAATAAAAAAGTAGAGAAAAGGTAAAAGATCTTTGCAATCTTTGCGTTGGCTGATTCTGGGGACCTTAGGAGGTAGTCAAGAAGAGCCATCCACTCAGCTTTTCTGGCTAAAGATGGATGCAAATACTTCAGCCCGAGCTTTAGCATTGATGTTCTGGAATACGACATCAGTGAGGATGGGGATTCTTTTTGGCACTTCCTCCTGCATGAGCTCTTTAATTGTCCTGCATCATTCATGACCAGATTCAGAGCCTAGACCAGATCAGATGGTTGTGGATATTTTAGAAGTTCTTTGGGCAATCTTGTTTACTTTCAATATCTGATGACGAGCTTCAAATAATTGGCAACTTAATAAAGTAAGGTAGAATTTAAAAATAGCCCAAGATCAAAGATACTGCTTCAAAATGATTAAGTTAAATCCTTTTATTATTGTATTGGATTGCAGAATTTTGAACAGTGGTTGCGATCACAATCGTCAATGTAATTTGTTTTTCTCTGAAAACTGAAAGCCATCCGAATTAAGTTGTAACATCTGTAAAATCATAATTGCATGGTGATGGATCATGGGTTGGCTATATCTTCAGCTGCAAATATGAACTATATTCTCTCATTAATATTATTGCAAAGTATACTGAAAAAAACTCTTCTTCCTATGGTTTGTACAGACATTTTTGGATTGGTAAGCTAACCTTGATATTGTACAGTGTATCAGAGAATCCCAAAGTGTTACAATGGAGGAGGAAGTCATTCAGATCACTGTGACTGTAAATTTTTAAAACAGTATTATTATCTAATGCCAATCTCCTGCATCTTCCTCAACACCCTTGCTTTTTTGATTGCAACATGTTTAGTGTAATGCGGCTTTACTTAGGCCCTTTGGCATAGCAATATTACTTTTGCTTCTGAGTGCATAGTCTCGGGTGACAATCCAGTGCAGTACTGAAGGAATGCTGCTCAGTCAGAAGTGCCTTACGCTGAATGAGTTGTTAAGCTAAGTTTATTTGCTGATGTGAAAGTAAAAGATGCTACGGCAGTCTCTGAAGAAAAGCAAGAGAGTTCTCCAGTTCTGGAGATGATTTATGTTTCAGCATACAACAAAAAAGGACATGGTTTGTTATTTCAGTGCCATTTGTGTGAGCTTGCTATACACAGATTGGCTGGTACATTTCCTTCAACAGTGACTACATGTTAATTTTTTTGGATGCAAAGCACTTTAAGGTAAAAAGTCATAAAAGGTGCTACATCAATTTGTATTCTTAGAATTGTTAGAAATGCAACGTTTTATGTGGTGGTTATGCTTTCAATTGTCTCTTTTAATTCATGGTGTAATGGAGCATGTGACCTCATTAGTTATGATGAGTGAAAGGCTGATATGACATGGTTTCTATATGGACTGGGAGGCCAGCTAAAGTTCTGTATACTCTACAACCACCTGTTAAGTGGAGTAACAGCGCTCGAAAAGCTAGTGCTTCCAATTAAACCTGTTGGACTATAACCTGGTGTTGTGTGATTTTTAACTATGTACACCCCAGTCCAACACCGGCACCTCCAAATCATAAAGTTCTGTTGACGTTCAAGTATCAGATCTAACATCTAAACACAAAGGAAAAATCAGTTTACTTGACTTTGTGCAGACCCCTAAACTTAATTAATTAGAAACCTTGGAGAGAGAGAGTGAGGGATAGAGAGAGATGTGATGGACGGAAAGGATGTTCTCTGTTAGTTATTGGGAAGAATGCTGATGCATGCAAGACCTCAGGCGAATAAGACAGATAAAAAAGTAGAGATTTAAGGACACTGGAAAATTCACCCTGATGTGCCTTGAAGAAGGAATCACCAAAGTTGCTTCTGTGGTTATCAGGAGACTGAGGAAAATGACCTTTGGTGGACTCTTGGTGTTTTGACTTGATTTAATTAAAAACAGAGAAAATTAAACTTGTTGGAAGTTGTGAGTTACATAGACTTGGTCCTTTAAAACTGCAATTTTGTGGGGTGAGTCCTGCAAAATAAATAAATGTGGCAAAGGTATTCTGATTGTGTTAAGAAGTTAAAATGATACCTTTTCTAAAGTTAGCTGCATTAGTTGCAGATAAAGTAATGTTTCATTGATATTGAATATATTTATCTTGCTGTAATACAAATGTCAAAAATAAAATCTTCTTGGTTGGGGCGCTTTGAGATGGTCACTGGGAATTCAAGTCTCTTTATGAGTTATCTCTTTCTGCAGGAATCATAGCAATTTCTTTTTTTATGTCTGCGGAATTGTGCATTGATTTAGATATTTTTAAATAACACAGATTAACTTGAATTTATGCCATGGCAGGGGTTAGTTGTTCTATAGTTGTTCTTGATATGTTCAGATTGATCCTCCTGTGGATATCCTTGATTATGACATTAGCTAGCAGAAAGATGTGCAGAAATAGAAGAGGCACAGATATATTACTGACAGGTATGCAGTCACTGAGCACAAGACTCGGTTTCATGAAAAATGTTTATCTCCATCCCTTTAGAGACTTTTCTTATCACAGGGAGTAGCAGAACTTGAGTTAACTGTTTGCAGCATAACAAAAACTTGAATTTAAATAGTTGGTTGATTGTTCCAAGGCATTCCACAGAGGCATTATCAATAGTTGGTTGATTGTTCCAAGGCATTCCACAGAGGCATTATCAAACTAATCTGACACTGAGCCGCAAGAGAGGACATTGAATTGATGACCAAAATGGTTGGTTTTAAAGAATGTTCTAATAAAAGGTACAAAGGTTTGGGGGTGAGAGGGGGTGTAAGAATTTCAAAAGATTAAGACTGAGACAGCTCAAGGTGTAGCTAACAATAAAGACATGTTTAATATCAGAGTTGCTCAAGAGACCAGAGTTGGATGAGTGCTAACATTTCAGAGGGTTTTGGGGCTGGAGGACATTACAGAGATAGGAAAAGATGAGGCTAAAAAAAAATATGGAAAACGTGGGTCATAATTTTAAGGTGGAGATGTTGCTCAGCTAGGAGCTAATGTAGGTTGCAAGCGTTGCGTTGATTGGTGAATGGGTTTTGGTACACGTTAGGACATGAAGAGTGGAGTTTTTTGGATGACCTTAAGTTTACAGAGGACAGAAAATGGGAGATCAGCATCAGAAAATGGAGGAGCCAGGTGTGGAAGTAAATGTTCTAATTCTGTCACAGCTCAGCTAAAATTAAAAAAAAGGCAAAGCTTATATCTGACTATTTTAAAAATAAAAGTTTCTTGGGACATGGGTATTTTGGATATTTGTTGTTTGTCTTTAGTTGCCTTTGGAAGATGACAGTGTGCCTTCCATTTGAATTAGTGTTTATGCTGCACATGATCCCAGAAAGCTAAAAGATATGGACTTCCTGAAGGATAATTGAGTGATGATGATAGAATGATTAAAGATCTCCAACTCAAGATGCTTTATAACAAGGACGGGAACCCAGAGATGATGGTATTGCCAATGTACTTTGTCTTTGCCTTTCTAGGTGATGACAGTCACAGATTTGGGAAGTACTATTGAGGAAGCCTTAGTTTTGAGGTCCAGTGCACTGTGGAGATGGTATATATTGCAGTCATGGTCATAGTATGTACATTACATGGCAGGATGGTGGCAGCTCAGTGGTTAGCATTGCTGCCTCACTGGTTCAATGCCAGTTATGGGTGACTATCTGTGTGGAGTTTGCACATTCTCCCCATCTCTTCATGGGTTTTCTCTATGTGCTCTCGTTTCCCCTCACAGTCCAAAGATGTGCAGGTTGGGTGAATTGGCCATGCTAAATTGCCCATAATGCCCAGGGGATGTGTAGGTTAAGTGGATTAGCCATGGGGAATGCAGTGTTACAGGGATAGGGTAGGCGATTGGCTCTGGGTGGATGCTTCTCGGAGGGTCGGTGTGGACTCAATGGGCCAAATAGCCTGTTTCCACACTCCAGGGATTCGATGAAATGATCACAGATTTAAATGGATACAAGGTGGCTGAATATTTGAAAAGCATTGTCTGATGTATAAATGGTTCGAAAAATGATTAAGGATATTTCAATGAATAATCTTTAGTAGGTATGTATTATTTCCCTGTTGTGAACTTATAGACATTAAACAGAAAATTTGGAAAAGATAACTGTAAACTTCAATCTCAGCAGCAGGTCTTTTAACCATGTCACATACAACAACTCTCTGAAATGAAACACTTTCCCTTTTCTCACGAAAGCTGATCAGTTAATTGGCTCTGTAGGAGAGAGCCTGCCTCAGTCTACTGCTTTCCAAAGGTTTTCATATCAAAATGATTGTGTGTATGTTTTCATGCATTATGTGTTCTCATGAAGAGAAGCCAAAAGTAATGATTTGTTTTCTGTTTTATAAAAATGACACACACATTTATATAAAAATAAATAATAAATGCAGTTAGGTTAGAATGATACAGTTTTACAGAATCTTACACGCATAAATGGTTTGTAGTCACATTTTGAAAGTGGCCTGTCAATTATACTCCAGTATAAATTGTTATGGGATTATGGGTATTATTGGGAAAAGCAGCGTTTGGTGTTCATCTTTAGTTGTACTCAGGAAGATAGTGGTTGAGTCAAGACTGTGGTGTTGGAAAAGCACAGCAGGTTGGGCAGCATCCAAGGAGCAGGAGAATCAACGTTTTGAGAATACACCTTTCATCAGGAGCTCTTCATCAGGATTTTCCTGATGAAGGGCCAATGCCCAAAACGTCGACTCTCCTGCTCCTCAGATGCTGCCTGACCTGCTGTGCTTTTCCAGCACCACACTCTCGACTTTGATCTCCAGCATCTGCAGGTCTCACTTTCTCCAAGATAGTGGTTGAGTCAATTTGAAGCATTGCAGGTAGTACAGTGAAGCAAGTATCATGATTTGAAAGTTGCCGAGCGATGAGACAGAGATGGCCAAATATATCCAAACTGGAATGTTGTTTGACTTGGAGGGAAACTTTGAAGCGATGCTGTCATCACTAATTTCTCAGAAATTCTTCTGTGCCCCAGCAACCAGTAGGTTCACAATTATGAGACATCAGTTTTTCCTTTGTGCCTCTAGCTGCCTGCTTTTTATCCCCCCTAAAATATAAGCAGCTTATTCAAAAAAGAACTGTTTCTCATCACTTCCCATTGTTATTGCTTCTCTGCTTCTGTAATTGCGTAGATGTGTGAAATTGACACTGGTGAATCAGCAGGGCAAAAGTGGGTACTGCAGATGCTGGAGATTAGAGTCAAGGTTAGAGTGGTGCTGGAAAAGTACAGCAGGTCAGGCAGCATCCCAGAAGCAGGAAAATCAACGTTTCGGGCAAAAGCCCTTCATCAGGTTAATCCGCATTCAGTACTCAGGCTTAGGCCAAATCTACTAGTGTTCATTTTACATGTGACAATATCATATTGAAGATTGTTACTGGAGTCAGCCAGACTGAACAACTTGCAACAGATGTCTGTGTGTGTTGTGGTCCTTCCTCAGATGACTATTGCTGACACATTTTTATATTTGATTTGTACCCAATGGGACTAGGTAAAGGCTGTTTGCTGCCATGATCTTGCCTTCATCCTTTCTTTGTCTTGGGCCTACCTAGCATCTGTGGTAAAGTATACACCACTTTAGGCACATTGTTCTTAGATTACAATAAGATTTATTGCACGATAGTAATAAGTACAATTATTCCTTAGGGAGCTTGGACAAATAACATTTGTTCCCACTAAAAGCTTCAGTAGACGGCATGGAAAAGTATTTAATTGGAAGAAGGGGAATTACAATGCTATCAGGCAGGAACTGTGGAGCATAAATTGAGAGCGGATATTCTCAGGGAAATGCACGACAGAAATGTGGAGTTGTTTAAGGAGCACTTGCTGCCACTGCTGGGTAGGTTTGTCTCACTGAGGCAAGGAAGGGATGGTAGGGTGAAGGAACCTTGGGTGACAAGGGATATGGAACATCTAGTCAAGAGGATGAAGGAACCTTACTTAGGGGTGACAAGGCAAGGATCAGACAGGGCTCTAGAGGGTTACAAGGTGGGCAGGAAGAAACTGAAGAATGGACTTGGGAGCACTAGAAGGGGGCATGAGAAAGCCTTGGCTGGAAATGTTAAGGGATTTCCAGCAGTCCTCACTTTTGCCCTGTATTAAGGGAAAACCCTGAGGCATTCTACACTTAGGTGAGGAGCAAGAGGATGGCCAGCATGAGGGTAGGACTGCTCAGGAATAATGGAGGGAACCTGTGCCTGGAGTTGGAGGAGGTTGGGGAAGTCCTTAATGAATACTTGGCTTCAGCATTCACTAGTGAGAGGGGCCTTGTCATTTGTGAGGACAGTGTGAAACAGGCTGATATAAGTAAACAGGTTGATGTTAAGAAGGAGGATGTACTAGAAATTCTGAAAAACATGAGGATAGATAAGTCCCCTGTGCCGGGGGGATATAACCAAGGTTACAACGGGAAGCGAGGGAAGAGATTGCTGCACCTTCAGCTATGACCTTTGCATCCTCACTGTCAACTGGAGTAGTATCAGATGATTGAAGGGTGGCAAATGTTATTCCCTTGTTCAAGAAAGGGAATAGGGATAACCCTGGGAATTACAGACCCGTCAGTCTTACATTGGTAGTGGGCAAATTATTGGAGAGGATTCTGAGAGACAGGATTTATGATTATTTAGAAAAGCATAGCTTGATTAGAGATAGTCAGCATAGCTTTGTGAGGGGCAGGTCATGCCTCACAAGCCTTACTGAACTTTCTGAGGATGTGACAAAATGCATTGATGAAGGTAGAGCAGTGGATGTGCTGTTCATGGGTTTTAGCGAGGCATTTGATAAGTTTCCCCATAGTAGGCTCATTCAGAAAGTAAGAAGGCATGGGATACATGGTAATTTGGCTGTCTGGATACAGAATTGGCTGGCCCATAGAAGACAGAGGGTCGTAGTAGATGGAAAGAATTCAGCTTGGAGCTCAGTGACCAACGGTATTCCACAGGGATTGGTTCTGGGACCTCTGCTCATTGTGACTTTATAAGTGACTTGGATGGGGAAGTGGAAGGGTGGATAACTAAGCTTGCCAATAACTTGAAGGTTGGTGGAGTTGTCGATAGTATGGAGAGCTGTTGTATGTTGCAACGGGACATTGATAGGATGCAGAGCTGGGCTGAGAAGTGGCAGATGGAGTTCAACCAGAAAAGTGTGAAGTGATTCAGTTTGGAGGGTAGAATTTGAATGCAGATTACAGGTTTAAAGGCAGGATTCTTGGCAGTGTGGAGGAACAGAGAGATCTTGGGGCCCATGTCCATAGATACCTCAAAGTTGCCACTCAAGTTGATCGAGTTGTTAAGAAAGCATTTGGTGTGTTGGCTTTCATCAGCAGGGGGATTGAGTTTAAGAGCTGCGAGGTTATGCTGCAGCTGTATAAAGCTCTGGTTAAACGACACCTGGAATATGGCGTTCAGTTCTGGTCACCTCATTATAGGAAGGATGTGAAAGCTTTAGAGAAAGTGCAGAGGAGATTTACTAGGATGCTGCCTTGACTGAAGGACATGGAGTGATGAAGGATGAGAGGTGACTTGATAGAAGTGTACAAGATGATGAGAAGCATAGATAGAGTGGATAGCCAGAGACTTTTTCCCAGGGCTATCATGAGGGGGCATAATTTAAAGGTGATTGGAAGAAAGTTTAGGGGAGATGTCAGAGATAGGTTCTTTACACAGAAATGGTGTGTGTGCGGAATGCACTGTCAGCAGTGGTAGTACGCTCAAATACATTAGGGACATTTAAACAACTCTTGGATAGGCACATGGATGATAGTAAAATGTAGGGTATGTATGTTTGATCTTAGAGTAGGATAAAAGGCCAGCATAAAATCAAGGGCTAAAGAGCCTGTACTGTGCTATAGTGTCCCATGTTTTATTAGATCTCCTTGTTTCCATCACAAAGTATTTGAGACAACAGTGGGATAAGTGGAGTTTTTGTCACATGAGCATCAACTCCTTCAGAGCTGTTACCTTATACAATATCTACCTGTGCTCATTTGTGTTTTCCTTTCTGTTCTTGTCCTTGTACAATTTAATGGCAGGTATTCTTAGCAAAGAGTATTGATAACTGTTCCTTTCTGACTGTGCCAATGCTGACTCTGATAAATACAATGATACAGAAGCAGCTTGTTTTCATGTCTATCTTTAGAAATCCTAAGTATCCATCTACTAAAGTTGTCAATCTTAATTTTGAGGGTCCAATTTTTTTTCTTATAATTATCAATAAGTAAGCCTGGAAAATAAATTAAGTAACGGTGGAGGACTTCTAAGAGATCTTAACTTTTCCATTTATTGTAGTGATTGATTCTACCAAGCAGTGATTTGTAGCAGAAATGAATTGAGTACGAAAAGGGTTTTGTCTTATTCACAACAAATTACAATTACAATTTATCAGGATGCCACAGTGAACCAGCAATTGGTCTGTCCTTGGCTTCTGGTCACAGCTCCACATTGAAACCAGTTCGGGCTGGCTGACTAACACAGTTGCAGTCTCCAACATTAAGCTGTCACAAGCAAAATGAGGGTTAGTCGTTTTGGCCTAATCATGAGGACTCACAAGATTGTTGATTTACCAATGTCAGTTTCACTAGATCTTTGATATAGATGTTGAATTCACTGTCAACAGTGGGTTGCTCTCTAAGATTGATTTGAAAGTAAATACTGAAGGGTTTCTAACTCAACCTTCTCTCGGCACTGTAAGAAACCTTTGAACATATAATACTGAGTTGCATGAAAAGAAATCCTTGTGTCACCTCTGCTTCTGTTGGAACTATTGTTGTCCATCTCTGGGAGGCAACAGCACTTACATTGATGAAGATACAGCAGACACTAGAGCTCTATAAAACTGAATTAATTTATTAAGTATTTAAATGAAGAACACATGCTTTTAACTACTAGATATATATCAGATATCTCAATCACTGTCTTTCATTACCCTGAATTCTGTAACTAACCTCAAATGTTATTACCAGGGGGAGTTGACCAGGCTGGAACTTTTCTCAAGGTCTTCACCACACCTCCTGATGTAGGGTACCCTCTACAGACTTATTCTTCGACGTTCTGCTGAAAATCAAGAGTCTTCTCAGGCTTCTTTATACACAGGTCTCTGTGCCAAGTGTAGGCCTTATTTGGAATTATCTCAATTTCTGACCAGCTTCTCAGTGGGACAGATATGTGGCATAATTGTTATAACACAAAAGGAGCATGTTTCCCATGCAAGACATAATGAAAATATCTATATCGAATGAATATCTATAATCTCTTTAAGCCACCCATTATCCCAGCCTTTGAGAGTGATGTCTGTCCCCTTTCTTTGTTTGCAATTTTCCATCAAAGATTTGGCATTTTTTTTGTTCTCATAGACAGCATAATTCCAACCCACTTTCTTGCCTTCAACTAACATCCATAATACACTAACCAAAAGCTTAATTGTGTTATGCTATTAACCCTGTCTAAACCTATCCAATTCATGCAAAAGCTTAACCTACACATCTTGTATGTCGCAACAATATTCCCCAGTGATGTGTCAGTCAATAATTTAGGTCCAATGTCACATAACTAGTTTGAAATGTAACAAGCAACCCCAGAAGGATTTTAGGACTTCAATTAGGAGTTTGCTCAGATTTTACAAATATAACATTGATAAAACCCATGACTGGTGCTTTTGGCTGCTAACTGGTCTAAGCATTCTACTCAACAGTGTATTTTGATTTTAAAAAATCTGTATTGCAATGTTATCAGTCCAGAGCATGATTGCAAGGATTGCATGATTGCACTTGGCTTTTGATGTTGTTGATCCATGATGTTATAAATCTCATGTTATAGCTTAATGTAGCTCTCAAGAACTCTCTAAATCAAGCATACATAAAAATATTTTGACTCAAAGTTAAACTTTACAGCTCTGAGACATACAGGCTGAGGATATTGGGTTCAATTTCCACTCTATGCTGATTTAACCAATCTCAATCAGTACCACAAAGACACAAGAGACAACAGTAGGTGTAGAAGGTAGGGCCTATCAAGTTTGCTCTGTCATTCAATGTGGTCTCGACTGACTTTGGGATTCAACTCGCTTTCCTGGCCATTTTCTATATCTTTTTATACCTGAGAGACTGACCATTAATCTATTCTAGCCTTAACCATATTCAACAATGGAATATCTACCCATGTCTGGGGAAGAGTATTCCAAAGGTTCACATTTGGTGGTGAAACTTCTCTCCATCACAGTGCTAAATGATGGACCCTTGTTTTGAGACTGTATCCCCACGTTCTAGATTCTTGAGCTGGGAAAGCAACCTCCTGGTGTTTCCTTTTATAAGCCTCTTCAGAATCTTGTATGTTTCAAGGAGATAAGATGAGATGGGACACTACACCCCTGGCATCAGGGTGTGGAAGAAGGGACAAAGTTCTTGCATTTCTCACCACGTAGCAAGCTGTCATTTGAGGCATGTTCACAGGGATGAAAGGACAGGAAAGGACCAGGGTAGGGGATGTCTAACCCACAATATTAGCCACTTGAATGAAATCTGGAAGGTGACAACAGTCTGTGGACTGATTTGACCGTTTAAGAAAAGCTTAGAGAGAGAAAATAAAAACAGCATTCAACTTAAAGGCTACAGTTAAAAACAGACTCAAAAAATTCTAATGCCACCATTTATAAAAATGAACCATTTGCCCTCTAAAGGGGCAAAGTAACAAAAATAGCTGGTATGTACATTACGTTCAATCTGTTGTTTTCTTTGTGTATTTGTCCCTTATTAAGGTTGTCCTGTAATTATATTGTGTCAGCTGTGACTCAGTGTGTAGCATAGTCATCTCAAGTTGAAAGGTTCTGAATTCAAATCTTGCTCCAGGCTTTGAGCACAAAAACAAGGCTGATATTTCACTGTAGTATTGTGGGACTGAATGACACATTAAGCCAAAGTGGTATGTTCCTCTTAGATGGAAGCAAAAGATTTCATGGTAGTCTTTTGAAGAAGAGCAGTGAGGTTATCACTGGTATCAAGGCTAATAGTTATTCCTCAATCAGCATCAACAAAACAAATCATGTGTCATTATCACATTGGAATTTACTATGTGAACATAAAACTTAAGAAATACAGAGGATCAGAAGGACCTTGGTGTGTATGTCCATTGATGCTTAAAATAACAGGACAGGTGAATATTGTTTAAGTCAATAGTGGTTAAGAAGGCATATGGAACCTTATCTGTCAAGGCATTGTCACGGACATGGTGACAGTGTTATATAAGTCATTATTCGAGCCCCAGCTGAAGTGCTGTGTGCTGTTCGGGTCATCACTCCATAGGAAGGATGTCATTATGCCAGAGAAGGTGCAGAAGAGATTTATCAGGATGTCATCTGAGCTGGAGCGATTCAACTACAAAGAGAGACTGGATGTATTGTTTTCCTGAGAGGAGAGAATGTTGAGGAGGGTCTTGATTGAGATATAAGAATTGTAAGGGGCATAGATAAACAAGAAATGGAGAAATGTTTCTTGTTACGTAGATGCATCAATAACTAAGGGACATAGAGTTCAGGTAAAGGAGGTTTAGAGAAGCTTGAGGAAGAATTTGTTCATTTGAGGGGCTGGATATCTTGAACTCTCTGCGTGAAAGGGTGGCAGAAGCAGGAGTCTTCATAACTTTGAACAAGTGTTTAAATGAGCAAATAGTGACCTATTGACAAGTTGCAACTAGCATCATCTCTAACTACAGGCAGAATTGCTTGGATCTGATATTTTGCATCAGTAAAATATAACACTCTCTTGAAATTGAGTGTGTGAGGAAAGTTAGATTCTCACAAGGTGCAAGCTTCTACAGCACAAAGAATCCATTTAAAGAATAATTCATCACCTTCTGCTGTTCCTTCAATTTGTACTCTTGTACTCAAAAATACGATTTTAAATTAAATTACTCTTGAGTTTGCTAGACTCTGTGCCTTTAGTTGCTTGTGTTTTTTTGAATTCCAGTACTGTATGACTATACTAAATTCTTCAATAAAGTTTAAATTGAATTACTGGCTATTGTGTAGTGATTTTTTTTAGTTTTTAATCCTTTTTTAAATAGAAGTCTTTGTAATAGTGCAGGTTTGTACTGCCTTTTGAGTTTGACCACCTTTTCCCACATTTTAAGGGCAAAATTGCAGCGATTTCCTCCTGCTGCAGCCAAGAAGGAGGTTTCCCACATTTCCCTGGGTTAATGGATATGTTCCAACCTTTCATGATCTAAAATACCAAGCGCTTCCTTCCACAGACATTTTTAAATAAAATTCTCTTTACGTAGTCCACTCTGTTTCTCACCACCAAAATCACAGCTTATTCTTGTGTCCTAGTCCTTGCAAATTTTTTCCTACTCTTTCTTCTTCTGCTAGACTCCCTAATATTTGCTAAATGTGCTTGTTTTCAGCTTAACTAAGTTTGGTTGCCTTCCCAATTCTGTAACCACTGTCGAAATTTTCTTTCTGGCACTTTCAATGTTCCTTGCAATTACACCTCATAGAATCAGGCTGCAAGAACAGCTTCTTCCCTGCTGTTACCAGACATTTGAATGGAACTCTTTGTTGTTAATGTTGATCTCTCTCTGCACCATCTCAGCAGCTGTAACATTATATCTTGCACTCTGTTCTGTTACCCTGATGCACATGTATAGTATGACGTGATGTAAAGCAGGTAAGCCAACACTTTTCACTGTACCTCAGTACGTGACAGTAAGATATCAAATTAATTCTGATATCTGTGGTGATGATGCTCATTGTGAGAGGTCTGTTTTAACACCATTTGCCTTCTCTTTCTGGTCTCTGCTCATTTTTTCAAAAATTTATTCCTTTTACTTTTAAAGATCTCGAGTTTTACTTCCCAGGGTCTTCATTTGCTCTGTTCCGAGCCACCATCACTAATGCATCTATATTTTCTTGACCGGCTTTTCTATTACCCCATTGCCTCTTAGTATTTGTCGGACAAAGCTTTACCTTTGAAGTGCTAAGCTTCTCTATCTTTCTGCTTCCACTGCTGCTGCTGTTTCTTTCTGTCAATAACCACATTTCATCTGCTGACTGACTCTCTGTTTTCTTAAAGCAGTAGTGTTCTTAAAAGTTGCTTGAGCATTTTTCTTTTCTTCTCGGTCTTCCATATTTCGGCTACTCACGTTTGACATTCAGATCTGCACCTCTGCAACTATATATACTTTCCCACTGCTGTTACTTTGTGGTATTTGTCATTTCAAAAAATCTACTGAAGATGAACTATTTATGGGTAATAAGATTATTTAAATAGGTACAATGTATTTGGTCAGGAATAAATCCCAGAACCTTCGGGAGCTGGTATAAAAATATCTGTCCCCTCCAAAAGCTAGTTTTCATTGTCTTCACCCACATATTCTACACCCAGTTGACTGAAAACACACATGTTGTAAGATGAACATTATCCCTTTCAGTATCATATCCCTATAAACCAGGCTAGACCTAAGGTCCACTGGATTGGCCATGAAAGTATATTTTGGACAGCAATGGTAGTTTACATTCATGGATGACCTACTGATATACGATGAATGACTAGTTGTTACAGCTTCACTGTGGAAAAGTGTCCCAGAGAACACTTTAGGGACACTTGGCAATCACCAAGTGAGAGCCAGGTCCTGGTCAGTGGTATGGTAGCTTGGGATCTCTCATAGATGTGATAAAAACAATGACTGCAGATGCTGGAAACCAGATTCTGGATTAGTGGTGCTGGAAGAGCACAGCAGTTCAGGCAGCATCCAAGGAGCAGCGAAATCGACGTTTCGGGCAAAAGCCCTTCATCAGGAATAAAGGCAGAGAGCCTGAAGCATGGAGAGATAAGCTAGAGGAGGGTGGGGGTGGGGAGAAAGTAGCATGGAGCACAATGGGTGAGTGGGGGAGGGGATGAAGGTGATAGGTCGGGGAGGAGAGGGTGGAGTGGACAGGTGGAAAAGGAGATTGGCAGGTAGGACAAGTCCAGACAAGTCATGGGGACAGTGCTGAGCTGGAAGTTTGGAACTAGGGTGAGGTCGGGGCAGGGGAAATGAGGAAACTGTTGAAGTCCACATTGATGCCCTGGGGTTGAAGTGTTCCGAGGCGGTAGATGAGGCGTGCTTCCTCCAGGCGTCTGGTGGTGAGGGAGCGGCGGTGAAGGAGGCCCAGAACCTCCACGTCCTCGGCAGAGTGGGAGGGGGAGTTGTAATGTTTGGCCACGGGGCGGTGTGGTTGATTGGTGCGGGTGTCCCGGAGATATTCCCTAAAGCGCTCTGCTAGGGGGCACCCAGTCTCCCCAATGTAGAGGAGACCGCATCGAGAGCAACGGATACAATAAATGATATTGGTGGATGTGCAGGTAAAACTTTGATGGATGTGGAAGCATCCTTTAGGGCCTTGGATTTGGTGAGGGAGGAGGTGTGGGCGCAGGTTTTACAGTTCCTGGGAGGGTGGGTTGTAGGGGAACGTGGACCTGACCAGGTAGTCACGGAGGCAACGGTCTTTGTGGAAGGTGGAAAGGGGTGGGGAGGGAAATATATCCCTGGGGTGGTGGGGTCTTTTTGGAGGTGGCAGAAATGTCGGTGGATGATTTGGTTTATGCAAAGGTTGGTAGGGTGGAAGGTGAGCACCAGGGACGTTCTGTCCTTGTTACGGTTGGAGCGGTGGGGTCTGAGGGCGGAGGTGCGGGATGTGGACGAGATGCATTGGAGAGCATCTTTAACCACGTGGGAGGGGAAATTGCGGTCTCTAAAGAAGGAGGCCATCTGGTGTGTTCTGTGGTGGAACTGGTCCTCCTGGGAGCAGATACGGCAGAGGCAGAGGAATTGGGAATATGGGATGGCATTTTTGCAAGAGGTAGGGTGGGAAGAGGTGTAATCCAGGTAGCTGTGGGAGTCGGGTTTGTAAAAAATGTCAGTGTCAAGTCGGTCGTTATTAATGGAGATGGTGAGGTCCTGGAAGGGGAGGGAGGTGTAAATTTAAGGTCAGGGTGGAATGTGTTGGTGAAGTTGATGAATTGCTCAACCTCCTCGCAGGAGCATGAGGTGGCGCCAATGCAGTCATCAATGTAGCAGAGGAAGAGGTGGGGAGTGTTGCCGGTGTAATTACGGAAGATCAACTGTTCTACATAGCCAACAAAGAGACAGGCATCGCTGGGGCCCATACGTGTGCCCATGACTACCCCTTTGGTCTGGAGTAAGTGGAAGGATTTGAAGGAGAAATTGTTAAGTGTGAGGACCAGTTCGGCCAAACGAATGTGAGTGTCGGTGGAGGGATACTGTTGGGGATGTCTGGAGAGGAAAAAAGGGAGGGCTTGGAGGCCCTGGTCATGGCGGATGGAGGTATAGAGGGATTGGATATCCATGGTGAAGATGAGGCGTTGGGGGCTGGGGAAATGGAGGTCTTGGAGGAGGTGGAGGGCGTGTGTGGTGTCTCGAACGTATGTGGGGAGTTCCTGGACTAGGGGGGATAGGACAGTGTCGAGGTAGGTAGAGATGAGTTCAGTGGGGCAGGAGCATGCTGAGACAATGGGTCGGTCAGGGTGGTCAGGCTTATGGATCTTGGGAAGGAGGTAGAACCGGGCAGTGCAGGGTTCCCGGACTATGAGGTTGGAAGCTGTGGGTGGGAGATTTCCTGAGGTGATGAGGTTCTGTATGGTCTGGGAGATGATGGTTTGGTGATGGGGGGGTAGGGTCATGGTCGAGAGGGCGGTAGGTGGAGGTGTCGAGTTGGCGTTTGGCTTCAGCGGTGTAGAGGTCAGTGCGCTAGACTACCACTGCACCCGCTGGCTTGATGGTGAGGTTGGGATTGGAGCAGAGGGATTGGAGGGCTGCGCGTTGTGAGGGTGAGAGGTTGGAGTGGGGGAGGGAGGTAGACAGGTTGAGGCGGCTAATGTCCCAGCGGCAGTTGGAAAGGAAGAGGTCGAGGGCAGGTAAAAAGGCCAGCGTGGGGTGTCCAGGTGGATGCAGTGTGTTGGAGGTGGGCGAAGGGGTCCTCGGAAGATGGGCGGGAGTCCTGATTGTGAAAGTAAGCTCGGAGGCGGAGGTGACAGAAGAATTGTTCAATGTCACGGCGTGTATTAAATTCATTGATGCATGGACAGAGGGGGATGAAGGTGAGTCCTTTGCTGAAGACGCCTGTGTACCATGAGTTTTTCATCGATTAGGGAGGGGAATGCTGGTTTCCAGCATCTGCAGTCATTGTTTTTATCTCGTTCATTTTCAGGTGTTTAGTCACCATACTCAGTAACATCATCAGTGAGCTTCCGGTGAAGCGCTGGTGTTATGGCCCACTTTCTATTTATGTGTTTAGGTTTCCTGGGGTTTGTGATGGCACTTTGTGTGGTGATGTGATTTTCTGTGTTGGTGATGTCACTTCCCATTGTTTTTCTTAGAGGGTGATGGACGGGATACAAATCGATATGGTAAAAACAATGACTGCAGATGCTGGAAACCACATTCTGGATTAGTGGTGCTGGAAGAGCACAGCAGTTCAGGCAGTATCCAAGGAGCAGCGAAATCGACGTTTCGGGCAAAAGCCCCGCAAATCGATATACTTGTTGATAGAGTTCTGGCTGGAATGCCATACATCTTGGAATATAGTTGAGGAAGGACAACACTTTGACTGGGACAACACATCCATCCTAGGACAAGTCAAACAGAGACATGCATGAGAATTCCTAGAAGCATGAAATTCCATGAAATTCTTGGAATAGATTTTACACCAGGTCATGATTTAGCAGATCTGAAATTCTTTGCACCTCCAAGAATTTCAAGAGAGGCAGTTAATGTGAGAGAGAAAAAGAGTCTTAGCAGGAAGATCAACCTACACAGTTCCCTATTTGTGCAATAGCTAGATACCAAGCTCATATGGCTAGACAGGATAAAGTATCAACAAACGATTGTGCCAAAACTGCAAGAACATCAAAGGCTGCATCAGAAAATAGATTCTACGAAAGAAAAACTGATCAGTGTAAGCAACCAACTTTCATGCATTGCAGAACTTTTCTGATGGAACAGTGAAGTTATGACATCAATTGAGGTTAGTGTCTTGAATTAGCTGCTTTGTTCAAGAAATTATCCCTTGTTCAATACAAGAGCTTCTTCAGTAAGTGTTTTTCTCTGTACTACACCACACCAAGTAATTCCTGTACATCCTTAAACTTGAGGAGGATGGTAGTGTACAGAATCAGTTCAGCTGCATATAGTGGGCAGTGTTGTGATTTAATTTAGCTACCTTGTACAATATGCTGGCAACAGTGGAGTTCTGAAGATTTTTTAGCATATGCATCCTCAGCTTTATGATGTCTGTTCATACAGCCTGCTAGAGGCAGAGAGGAGATGAACATTTAAGAACCTTCCTGAAGAAACCTTGGTGGCAAGATTCAACAAGGAAGAACCTTCAGCTGAAGATAAAAGCATGAACCTCTTTGCCCTTAACTCCATATGGATTCATTATAGTGGATGGTGCTGGTAACATTCTTCAATATCAACCCTTTCAGAGCGTCTCATGTTCTCATATAGTCTGCACTGCATCCAGTGCTTTCAGAATGAAATAAACTGGCTGAAGGCTGGCATCTGCAGCACTGAGCAACTCAGGAGACCAAGATGGGTCACCTACTCAGCAATTCTGGCTGAAGCTGTTTGTAAATAATTCAGCCTTACCTTGCGCAGTGATATGCTGGGCTCCTCTATCACTGGAGATGGTGATATATGTGGAACCGTCTGCTCCTGATCATTGGTTAATTATTCACTGTGATTGACAACTGAATACAGCAGAGCTTTGATCTGGCATGTTGCTTGTTGGCTTTCTTAGCTCTGCTTATAGCATGATACTTCTGCTGCTTGGCTTGCAAGTACTCCTGTTGAAGCTCTCCCAATGTTGGCATCTGATTTCCTGGTGCTGTTCCTGGCTTGCCCTCTTATGCCATTTTAATTGTGAATCAGCTATTTACCAAATGATGAAATGAAATGACATGATTTCAATTTGAAAGGGAAGGCTGTTTGCTGATTATTATGTGCAGGTCAATCCTGATCTAATTAAACAGTCAAGCAGTAAAATAGTTTTCTACATTGCTGGTAGTAGTTTATGTGTTAATATACTACATTGTTTGGATTTAACAAAGTAATAGCCTGTAGTAACCTACAGTGTTTGTTCAATTTAAATCAGTGTTCCACAATGCTTCAACTCTCAATGTCTGTGCTAAGTAGTTAAAAATAATTAATGTCTCAGTGACATCCATTAGAATATAATTTGTGTACCTGTATTCTAAATTCTGAAACAAATCTCAAATTGATCTCCACTGACCTCAGGCACCAGCAGCCTAAGCTCTGAAGTACAGTTGTAGGTTGGAGCTTCCTATTTCCACTACTGACTGAATGAATTCTTAGAGGAGAAAGTGAGGTCTGCAGATGCTGGAGATCAGAGCTGGAAATGTGTTGCTGGAAAAGCGCAGCAGGTCAGGCAGCATCCAGGGAACAGGAGAATCGACGTTTCGGGCATAAGCCCTTCTTCAGGAATGGGGAAAGTTTGTCCAGCAGGCTAAGATAAAAGGTAGGGAGGAGGGACTTGGGGGAGGGGTGTCAGAAATGTGATAGGTGGAAAGAGGTCAAGGTGAGGGTGATAGGTCAGATTGGGGTGGGGGCGGAGAGGTCGGGAAGAAGATCTCAGGTTAGGAAGGCGGTGCTGAATTTGATGGATTTGACTGAGACAGGGTGGGGGGAGGGGAAATGAGGAAACTGGTGAAATCCGAGTTCATCCCTTGTGGTTGGAGGGTTCCTAGCCGGAAGATGAGACGTTCTTCCTCCAACCGTCGTTTTGTTGTGGTCTGACGATGGAGGAGTCCAAAGACCTGCATATCCTTGGTGGAGTGGGAGGGGGAATTGAAATGTTGAGCTACAGGATGGTTGGGTTGGTTGGTCCGGGTGTCCCAGAGGTGTTCTCTGAAACGCTCCGCAAGTAGCCGGCCTGTCTCTCCAATATAGAGGAGGCCACATTGGGTGCAGAGGATGCAATAGATGATATGTGTGGAGGTGCAGGTGAATCTGTGGCGGATATGGAAGTTTCCTTTGGGGCCTTGGAGGGAGGTGAGGGGGGAGGTGTGGGCGCAAGTCTTGCACCTCCTGCGGTTGCAGGGGAAGGTGCCGGGAGTGGAGGTTGGGTTGGTGGGGGGTGTGGATCTGACGAGGGAGTCACGGAGGGAGTGGTCTTTACGGAATGCTGATAGGGGATGGGAGGGAAATATATCATTGGTGGTGGGGTCCGTTTGGAGGTAGCGGAAATGACGGCGGATGATGCGCTGTACATGGAGATTGGTGGGGTTGTAGGTGAGGACCAGTGGGGTTCTGTCCTGGTGGCGGTTGGAGGGGCGGGGTTCAAGGGCGGAGGAGCGGGAAGTGGAAGAGATGCGGTGGAGGGCATCGTCGACCACGTCGGGGGGGACATTGCGGTCCTTGAAGAAGGAGGCCATCTGGGTTGTGCGTTTTTGGAACTGGTCCTCCTGGGAGCAGATGCGGTGGAGTCGAAGGAATTGGGAGAATGCGATGGCGTTTTTACAGGGGGCAGGATGGGAGGAGGTGTAGTCCAGGTAGCTGTGGGAGTCGGTCGGTTTGTAGTAGATGTCCGTGTTGATTCGGTCGCCTGAGATAGAAATAGAAAGGTCGAGGAAGGGGAGGGAGGAATCTGAGACTGTCCAGGTGAATTTGAGGTCGGGGTGGAAGGTGTTGGTGAAGTGGATGAACTGTTCAACTTCCTCGTGGGAGCACGAGGCGGCGCCGATACAGTCATCGATGTAGCGGAGGAAAAGGTGGGGGGTGGGGCCAGTGTAGTTGCGGAAGATGGATTGTTCCACATATCCTACGAAGAGGCAGGCATAGCTGGGGCCCATGCGGGTGCCCATGGCTACTCCTTTCGTTTGGAGGAAGTGGGAGGATTGGAAGGAGAAGTTGTTCAGGGTGAGGACCAGTTCAGTCAGTCGAAGGAGGGTGTCTGTGGAAGGGTACTGGTCGGTACGGCGGGAAAGAAAGAAGCGGAGGGCTTTGAGTCCTTCGTGATGGGGGATGGAGGTGTACAGGGCCTGGATGTCCATGGTGAAAATAAGGCGTTGGGGACCGGGGAAGCGAAAATCATGGAGCAGGTGGAGGGTATGGGTGGTGTCCCGAATGTAGGTGGGGAGTTCTTGGACTAAGGGGGACAGGACGGTGTCAAGGTACGCAGAGATGAGTTCGGTGGGGCAGGAGCAGGCAGAGACACCATTCACTTTAATGGGGAATGGAACACATCGGGCAGCAGAGGGATTCAGAAGCTGTGGAGTGGAAAATGGGGAGTGGCGCATTCTGGGAGTGGAGAAGAGTATATTGGGAAAAAAAAAGAATTAAGGCAGTCTGGATGAAGAGATTAAGGAGTATCATAGGTAGCTCCAGAATAGGACTTTACCGGATGGAACAGAACTTTTAAAATTAGAACACGAGAAGTAGATATGTTTTTATTTTTGGCCTGTCTGAAAATTAATGTGCTTTACTAGCTTTTTAATTGTTAAGAGAAAGAATGAGCAATCACAACGTGAGGCATGATTTCCAATTTGTGAGCCAGCTCTATCAATTGGTAACTTTAATGAAAACAAAACAGAGGCAGTAGTAATTTTGCTACTGAGTTGAAGGTTCAGGGAAGTTGTGGAATACAAAAATCAAAAATGAAACAAAAGGCAGGCCATGAAACTGGGTAGTTCTCTATCCCATTGCATGTACTGGGATGACTTCTTGGAGACATTTCTAACAGTAAATGGCTGTAACATTAAATGCTTTTCATTCCGAGAGTTATTGCATTTTTACATATGACTATTAATTCTATTCATTGGGTTGTCTGGGGTGTGAAATGTTTACCTGGGTCCCACTTCATTCGAAATGTACTGCAGTACGTTCATCACTGAGACTTCAAGCTCACTGCAGAAACACATCACGTCACTGAAGGAAGATAAAACTATTAGACACAATTTACTGATGCAGAACCAAGCAGGTTTTACTGACATAATCAGTCCAACACGATTTATCTCCTCCCTTCCAAAGCTTGCTTAAAATATGAGAAACTTTATTCTTCCTATTCCAATTATACAGTCATTCATTGTTGGCTACAAGATCAGCCATGCACAGCCTAAGTGCATTACCACAAGATTCAGATAGAAGACTCTGTAACAGCCAGCTGGGGCTGTTTATTATGATTTAAGAGATTTTCATGTGCGGAGATTGACAGCTAATCATTTAAGAATGAGGAGATTTAGTCACATCATACGTATATGCATGTCACTGAATGTACTGTAATTTTTGTGTGCCCCAATTGCCTGTGCCTCTGGAAGTACATCAGCAGGAAACAAGACCCTTGTAAGTGTTTATAACAGGGTATGATAGTAACACCTACTCACAAAACAGCCCCTTCCTCAAGAACAAATTGTTCTTGGCCTGTTTGAGGAGTAGAACTTTCGAAACATTCAGAAATCTGGAGATTGTGCAAAGGCAAACAAATGCATCTAACCTGTCATCTTCCGTCAGCAAGCAATAATTTTAAGAGTAATTTTTAAACAAAAAAAATTGTTTACAGGATGTGGGCACAATTGGCCATGCCAACACTTATTGTGCATTCCTAATATTCAACACAGCAGCAACTTGTTGTGATGCATGTCTGGAACAGACTCCAGTAGCAATGCTGAAACTATTGAAGGTGAGTCTTTTATTTTTATTTTTGTATTTTTTTAAAAGTGTGTTTTGAAATGGGAAAGAACTGTTTTAAGACCAGTCATTTACAGGATGCTGCATGTTTTGAAATACAAGTAACCTGACACTCATAGGAGAAAGTGAGGACTGCAGATGCTGGAGATCAGAGAAGAGAGTCTGGTGCTGGAAAAGCACAGCAGGTCAGGCAGCATCCGAGGAGCAGGAGAATTGATGTTACAGGCATCAGGAATGAGGCTTTTGACTGGGGGCTGCTGAGAGGGGGTTCTGGCTGGGGGAAAGATAGTTGAGAATGCCTTAGGTAGATGAAGGTGGGGGAGAAGGTGATTAGTCAGAGAGGAGGGTGGAGCAGATAGATGGGAAAGATGATGGACAGGTCAAGAGGGCGCTGCTGAGTTGGAGGCTTGGGACTGGGATGATATGGGGGGAGGAGGGTAAATGAGGAAACTGGTGAAATCCATATTAAGCTTGTGTGGTTGCAGGGTCCCAAGGTGGAAGATGAGACGTTCTTCCTGCAAGTGTCGGGTGGTTAGGGTTTAGTGATGGAGGAGGCCCAGGACCTGCATGTCCTTGGTGGAATGGGAGAGGGAGTTGAATTGTTTGGCCACGGGGCAGTGGGGTTGGTTGTATGGGTGTCCCAGAGATGTTCTCTGAAACGATCTGCAAGTTGGTGTCCTGTCGGCACGATGTAGAGGAGGCCACATTGGGGGAAACGGATACAGTAGACAACATTGGTGGAGGTACAGGTACATTTCCATCAGATGTGATAGGATCTTTGGGGCCTTGGACAAAGGTGAGGGAGGAGATGTGGGTGCAGATTTTGCACTTCCTACAGTGGCAGGGGAAGGTGCCAGGAGTGGGGTGAGGGCTGTTGAATCTGATGAAGGAGTTGTGGAGGGAATGGTATCTCTGGAACACTGATAGGCGTGGGAAGAGAAATATGTCCCTAGTGGTGGAGTCTGTTTGTAGGTGGCAGAAGTGGCAGAGAATGATGTGATGTATACAGAGGTTGGTGAGGTGGAAGGTGAGGACTGGGAGGGTTCTGTCCTTGTTGTATTGGGAGGGGTGAGTTCCAGGGCAAAGGTGCAGGAAGTGAAGGAGATGCAATGGAGAGCATCATTAACCAAGTGGGAGGGGAAATTGTGGTCAATGAAGAAGGAGGCCATCTTGGATTTTCTATGGTGGAATTGGTCATCCTGGGAACAGATACAGCAGAGACTGAGGAATTGGGAGTAAGGGATGGTGTTTTTTCAGGAGGCAGGGTTGGAGGTGGTGTAGTCCAGGTAGCTGTTGGGGTCGGTGGGTTTGTAGTCGATGTCCATGGTTAGTCGGTCACCAGAAATGGAGAAGGCGAGGTCCAGGAAGGAGAGAGAAGCATCCGAGATGGTCCAGGTGAATTTTAGGTCAGGGTGAAAGGCGTTAGTGAAGCTGATGAAGCATCGTGCAAGCATCTAGGAGATAGTGAGGACTGCAGATCCTGGAGATTCAGAGTCGAGAGTGTGGCGCTGGAAAAAGCACAGCAGACCAGGCAGAGTCTGAGGAGCAAGAGAGTCAACATTTCAGGCAGGGTCATGCATGAAACTTCAAATGTCCTGCTCCTTGGATGTTGCTTGACCTGCTGTGCTTTTTCCAGCACCACATCTTATTCACTCATGGCAAGCTTTGTTTGTGAAGCTTTTTGAACAGGCAATAATCAAAGATTATTGGCGACGTACAGATGGAGCTAGGCAGTAACAAGAATTTGATTGCTCTAGATGTTAGTTATCAATAACAAAAGCCTTTTGCCTAAGAACAGCCACATTATTGGACTGGCGTTTAGTGTCAAGGAGCATGGAGAAGTTCAGTACAAGCTTAAAGCCCTTCTGATGCGAGTAGCATCTGATTGCAATGGAACCTGATACAATCAATAGTTTCATTGTTCGAGGGGGCTGGCCAACTGGCTGTGTCACACATCAGACTGCCACCTTGATGGCTATGATATCAGTATTCTGAAAGGCTTTCCAGGGTGTCATCACAGTCTAGTAATATAGCCACGTGCGGAATTCTGGAATTACTGAAGCATCTCCTGAGGTGCTAGGGCCATTGGAATATAAATCTGTTGTCCCGGCTGTTTCCAGGTAATCTCACCACTGCCACTTGACCAGTTCCCATCTTATTGCCTGGCAAGCCACTGACCCAGACTAATCCTGCCCATGTTGAGCTGGCTCAGACTGAAGCTAAGCATTCTGTAGCCGAGAACTGCTCAAGGTCTCCTGCATTGCACATTGTATATTTTTGCATTGTGGCCTATTGGATACTGTGGTGGCAATTAACAGAGAAAAGGTGTTATCGGTACCACTCTTCAATTAAGTCTCCTTGTACAATATGTGTAGAAAGTAATTGTCTAGGGATCACAGCCTCAGTACATCTATCTCTTCTTTCACTTCTTCCTCTTCCTCATCCACAGCTCCTCAGCTTCTCACCTGCCTGTTGGTATCAGCATTGGCTTTCATAACTGTGTGGCTATGCAGAGAGCAGCAGACAACAATGAATCTTAAAGTCCATCCAGTTAGGTACAGCAGAGCTGCTCCAGAGAGTGAAATAATTGTCTCATCTCACTGTTTCCTTTTTGCAATTCTTGTGGTAGCATGGCTGTCATTGCACGCAAGCTCAAATCATGAGTCATATACCATGCTCAAAAAGCCCTAGTCATTGAATAGTGACTAGAGTGAGCAATAGAGCAGGCAGTGGCATATAGAAGACAGGAACTAGGGAGCCTGCATGTATGTGCAGCACAGCAGATTTCGTGTATGCATTTAGTTTGGAATGAAAATTTTGCGGCAAGTTCTGTTTTTGGCATTGTGACCAAGAAGACAATTTTCAGTGATAGGAAGAAATGAAGGAATGTAGGATTGCTGGCCACTTAGGGAATTAGAATTCAGCTTCTTGGTGGTGTAGTTGGATAAGTTCTTCACTGAGTGATTGGAGAAAAAGGTTTTCTTGGTGCCTTCTCTCTTCCCATTATTGTATTCCTATTCCACTGCTTCCCTCTTTTCCTTCTTCTCCTCCCCATGCTCTAGCTACAGTTTCCCACCTGATAGCCAGTTGCAATAGTTGATCCTCCATGATTGAGAAGATTGTATCGCTATGAATATTGTGACCTGTTCTGTTGAGTACTGCAGGGATTTTCTACAATGGTTCACACAGTAAAGTCATTTGCTTCACAACTCCAATTGTTACATTGATTGCAGTCACATAGCTGTCATTCTGTAGCCACAGTTCATGTGTATGTGTGTGGGTTATGAACTGAATTCATGAGACATGTCATTCATTGTAGCCTTTGTCGCCCAATCACCAACCTTTGAAGTGCTATGCCATTGAAATATATCAGGCACAATGGATTGCCACAGAATGAAGATTGAAACCAGTGATGCAGCTCAAGTTGACTCTTTTTACTTGATGTATTATGTTGAAACCTATCTTTCTCACTGTGTTATAGTTTTGCTTTCAACTATGAATAATAATTCAAATGGATGAATAGAATTACCTAATAATAAGGATAGATTGCTGTACAGAGTTAATAATAATAATCTAAATGGATAACAAGAGTTTTCAAATAATATTCTAAAATGCATTTGACAGAGTAATGAGTAATAACTGGAGAACACTGATGAGAAATTAAAGTCCTCTAACTAGATTCACATTGATACTGAGTTTGTAGTTTCACCACTAAATTGTGATGCCATGTTCAACCATGATCTCTCTCTCTCTCTCTCTCTCTCTTTGTCTCTCCATCTCTCTCTCTCTCTCTCTCTCTCTCTCCATGAAATGTACAGAATAAATTGTCAAATTGTGGTAAGGACACAAATGGATATTTGATGTGGCAATGGGGTTAAATACTGATTTATCAGAGATTTGAGCACAATCCAGTCAATCAGATGATTGAAAGTCTCCTCAACGTGATTGTTGACTGCCTGGAAATCAGTTGACCTTTCTTAACTATTTCCCCAGTGGCCATCGGTCTACATCCTAAAACTGCTCTCAGTTTAACATAAATTGACAATTTAATTCCATCTGGTGCAGCTAATGGAGAGACTGATGTTTGAGAAGCACTCTCTAAGATTGGTGTGATGAATGATGCTGGGGCCTCTTACATTTTCCCTCTGCATTTATAGAGGATATATCTAAACTGAGTTTGCTTCATTCACATTGGATGCATGGAATGAGAATAGTTGAGATCTTCAACAGTATCCTTGTGTAGAATTGACATCACAGAAAGTGATCATTCAGCCGAACTGGCCCATTCTCCTGTCCAAACTTCACATTAGCAGCCTGCTGTTTCACATGGACTGATTCACCTTCAATGATGAGAAAGTGAGCACTGTAGATACAGGAGGTCAAAGTCAAGAATGTGGTGCTGGAAAAGCACAGCAGGTCAGGCAGCATCTGAGGAGCAGGAGAATCCACGTTTTGGGCATTGGCCCTTCGTCAGAAATTAGGTTTGTGGGCCAAGGGGGCTGAAAGGTAAATGGGTGAGGGTGGGTCTGGGGGGGATGGTAACTGGGAATGTAATGTGTAGATGAAGGTGGGGGTGAAAGTAAAAGGTCAGAGAGGAGAGTGGAGCAGATAGGCGGGAAAGAAGATGGACGGGTAGGACAGGTCAAGAGGGTGGTGCCGAGCTAGAAGATTGGATCTGGGATAAGGTGGGGGGTGGAGATTTGAGGAAACTGGTGAAATCCACAGTGATGCCATGTGGTTGCAGGGTCCCATGACGGAAGATGAGGTGTTCTTCCTCCAGGCATCAGATGAAGGTGGCCCAGGACCTGCAAGTCCTGGGGGAGTGGGGGAGGGGGTTGGAGTTAAAGTGTTCGGCCACGGGGCGGTGGGGTTGCATCTTGAGTGTGTCCCGGAAATGTTCTCTGAAGCGTTCCGCAAGTAGGCATCCTGTTTCTCTAATGTAGAGGAGACCGCATCGGGAGCAACTGTCACAGTAGATGACGTGTGTGGAGGTACAGGTAAATCTCTGATGGATGTGGAAGCTCCCTTGGGGCTTTGGATGGAGATGAGGGGGGAGCTGTTGGCGGAAGTTTTGTAATTCCTGCTGTGGCAGGGGAAGGTGCCGCAATTCCCTTCTTGGTTACATGTTACTTAGCTTCCCATTAAATTCAAATATGCTGTTCTTCTAGACTACTGCTTGTGGTAGCAAGTTCCACATTCTAGCCACTTTCTGCATAAAGAGGGTTCTCTTGAATTTCCTACTCGATCAGTTGGTAATGAGAATACGTATATTTTCTTCAAAAAAAGTATGAAACATACCAACACCATTCTCTTGTAATTGAGTGTGCCTATTTTAAAGACCTTGTGCAACTTGAACTGTCCTCACCTCCAATATCCACAAGACAGTGTGGCAGGCATTTGTCAACAGCTTCTGTGGAAAAGGGTATAAACAAGGTGGGGGCGGGGGGGATATAAGGGATGAAAGTGTCTCCAGTTTGGGGTTTAGGTACAAAGCCAGAGTAACGTGAGATTACTGTGATAATAAGAAAGACAAATCTTGGGAGCAACAAATGAAAATTAAATCTAAGATTTACTGAAATAGGCTTTGAATATTTAGATATAAGAAGCTCCCAAAAGCAATTCCTTCACAAAATGCTGAACTGCTGAACCGTGACACATTTCTGTAACTATATAAATCTGTAGGATAAAATTGTTAATACTAAATAAATTAAGCTTCCCGATGGCTCATTACATTGATGCAATGATTAGCTGATCTAAGCCGAGCAGCAAGATTGCAGGTTTGATCTCCCGTCTGTGCCTATGTTTTTCAAATAGCAATCTATCTGATCATCACCAACTGTGAAATACCATTAAATGCCAATTAGGTAGATTGTGCAAAAAGTTATACCAGGTGATAAAGGGGGAGAAAAATCAATCATGCACTGGAAATGATGCCTGAGCAGGAATGTTGTTTTTCAACTACATTAATATTCATGTAACTCCAGGTTGCAATGTAAAATTGTCAGCTGCTTACATCAAGTCACTTATCACAGTCTATTTAAATATTCTTGGATTTAATTTTCATTTGCTGTTCCAATGATTTATCTCTCTCATTAATGGGCGAATGTAATAAAGCAAAAGGGAAGCAGTTAATGTGACTTAAGGGCACAATAAGCGGTCAGAAGTCGTAACTTAGCCAGTGAAGATTGTCAAATGGACTCAACTATCATAAGGACTGAACAGTGAAGGGGACAGATATTCATCATGATGGAGAACATAACATCCTGCTGCCCAATTAGAGGAGCAACAGCTTACCAAGATAAGGGAATATTTCTTCTATGATGATTATAGCATGATTACAGCCTTTTTTTATAGTCTTGTTTAGTATTTATCACAGTAAATTTGAAAATCCTCTCTCCGTAACATCTAATGATGATTCACTAGTTGGAAGCATTATGAAAATGAACTCCCTACAAAGGCATAAAGGGCAGAAATTAAGAGTGGCAGTACTGTTAAAAAGCTGCAATATTTAATCGATACCAGTTAATGACTGTGCTGAAACAATGTAAGCAGGAATTTGGAATGACTGTCTCAAGAATTTGAATGACAATAGTGATAATTGTAATTACTACCTTTCAATTTATTCAAAGTTTGCATTAATTATCATTTACTTATTTCAAGGAACATCATGTTGCTGAAATCATTTTCGATTACTCAAAAAAATGTGAGGGTAAAGTCACCATAGTCACAGAGGACCATAGGGCAGTGCTCTCATTAGACTGGTATAACTGGTAGTAGTTTAACTTGAGGGTGACCTTATAGTGTAGCACAGTGGCTCAGTGATTCGCATTACTGCCTCACAGTGCCAGGGACCCAGGTTCTATCCCACCCATGGGTGCCTGTCTGTGTGGAGTTTGAACATTTTTCCCATGTCTGTGTGGGTTTCCTCTGGGTGCTCCAGTTTGAACAATGGACAAAAGAGAAGTAGAGCACAGTAAAAAGGTCTTTGACTCTTCAAGCCTGTGCTGATCATTATGCCCTAACCAAACTAAAAAACAAACCTTCTGTCCTTATTCGTTCTGTATCCCTCTGTTCCCTCCCTATTCATGTAACCATCCAGATGCCTCCTAAACGTTGTCAATCTGCCTGCTTTGACCACCTCATCTGGCATTGCGTTCCAGGCTCCTACCACTCTCTGTGTGAAAAACTTCCCTCGCACATCTCCCTTAAACTTTCCCGCTCTCACTTTGAAACTGTTCCCCCTTGTAATTGAAACTTCGACTCTGGGAAAAAGCCTCTGACTATCCATCCTATCTTTGCCTCTCATAAATTTGGACACCTCTATCAGGTCTCCTCTAGCCGCTGTCTTTCCAGTGAAAACAATCCTAGTCTTTTTAACCTTTTCTCATAGCCATTGTCCTTGTGACCAGGCAACATCCTGGTGAATCTTCTCTGCACTCTCTCCAAACCTTCCATCTTCTTCTGGTAGTGTGGTAACTAAAACTGCTCACAACACTCCACATGCAGCCTAACAAGGGTTATATATATCTGCAACATGGTTTGCCAACTCTTGTACTCCATGCCCCGGCTGATGAAGGGAAGCATGCCATATGCCTTCCTAATCACTTTGGTCACCTGTATTGCCACTTTTAGGAAACTGTGAACCTGCCCGCCCAGATCCATCTGTATGTTAATGTTCCTAAGGGCTCTGCCATTCGCAGTATAATTCACACTTAAATTCGATCCTCCAAAATGCATTACCTCACATTTGTCTGAATTAAACTCTATCAGCCATTTCTGTGCCCAAGTCACTAATCTATCTCTATCCTGTCATATCCTTTCACAATCAAAGGCACTATCAACAATTCCACCAATCTTCGGGTCATCTGCAAATTTGCCAGTCAGCCCACATTTCCTCCAGATCATTTATAAATGCTACAAACAAAATAGGACCTAAGACTGATCCCTGTGGAACACCACTAGTTACGGGTCTTCATTCTGAAAAATACCTTTCCACTGCAACCTTCTGCCTTCTATGACCAAGCCAGTTTTGTATTTACCTAGTCAGCCCACACCAAATCCCACGTGACTTTAGTTTTCGTATCAATCTGCCATGTGGGACTTTATCAAATGCCTTACTGAAATCCATATAAACTACATCCACAGCCCTTCCCTCATCAAAAAATTCAATCAGGTTAGTGAGACATGACCTTCCCTGTTCAAAACTTTGCAGAGTCCAAAGATGTGAAGGTTAGGTGGATTGACCATTCTATATCACAGTGTTCAGGAATATGTAGGCTAGGTGGATTAGCCATGGAAAATGCAGGATTAAGGGGATAGGGTAGGTGATGGATCAGGGTGGGATGCACTTCGAGGGTTGGTGTGGATTCAATGGGCTAAATGGTCTGCTTCCAAACTTTAGGGATTCTATGTCTCAAGTGAGAGGAGAGGTTGCAATGGAGAGTTCTTCATGGTGACCTTAGCTGGTGAGAATTTAACCCACATTGTTGCCATTCCTGTGTATTGCAAACCATCCACCAAACTGGCCCCTGTGAAATCCAAGTACAATAGCTGGACTCTGGAAATATGCAGTACAGGTTTTGTACTTCCAATGACAGTTGAGAAGCATGATAGTGTATGTTTCCAAATGTGTATGTTAAAAATAACTTTAGATAATGGTTATGCATTGTTGATTTAGTTTACTGGATCATCAGTGGCCAAGTCTTCAGTTGTCTAGGACTTAAGCTGTGATGTTCTGGCCCAAAGCCTTTCCACATCACAAGCCCCTCTCCTCCTTCAAGATGCTCATTAAATCATGCCTTTTTGGGAAAGTATAGTGGGCTTTATATTAAAAGAGTGCTTTCATTAAACCTCTCTTGCCTTCTATGAACGAATTCATTAAATCTCAGAAATTATACAAAACAAAAATAAGAATGAAAATTGTAATAATATATATTGTATATTATATTGTATAATATTTATATACATTTGTAGGAAACATTTAAGGATTGTAGGAGTATTCCTATTCTGTAAGGAAAATAAAATAAAATTTGCTGTTGCTGTTTTAATAACTTGCACTTGTTTTATTAACTATTCATATGAATTGATGTCAAAACTTGTCTAATAAATACGGATAAAGTGTGTTAATGAGATATTTAAATAAATTACGGCCATACCAGTGTAAATTGCTGGTGTTGTCACAACAGAACACATGCATTCACTTCAGATCTCTTAATTAATCATTGATGTTGTACTCATCAATCATTGCTCACTCTATATGTAATGGAACCTCGAGCAACAGAAGGGGAAGGTGGAACAGGGCACCGATTAGGGGAGCTTGAGCGGTTGTGCCAGGAATTCCAGCAGCAAGAGATCACTATGAAAAAGGGTAGCCGATGCTTTCAAATGGACATTCTCTGGAACAAAAGTGTTCCTCTGGGAGAGAGAGACCTTGTGGGAAGAAGGAGCAAACAGACAAAGGATTCTTCAACTCCATTCCCTGTAAATACTCCGTTATTTAAATTGGATTTTCCATCATGTTTATAGTGACCTGAAAATGAATAAGAAATCCCTGTTTAATGGTTTTTGGAATTTCCAGGTGTTTAAGTCTCATGTTTTAAAACCATTTTAAAATACGAAGCTAATAATTGTGACATTTTTATCTATTGTTTATCTGTGGTATATCCAATACAGAGAGAATAGTGCAGCATTCACAAAGGGAACATGGATTTAAATCAAACTACAGAGAAGCAGTTTTGTAGCTCTGTAATGGGGCACAGTCTTAATATCTCTACCTCTGGACTTAATAGTCCAGGTTCAAGTCTCAGCTGCCCCAGAAAAGTGTCATAGCATGTGCAAACAGTTTGATTGAACATAATAATGACTCAGTCTTTAGCTGACTTTAAGATGATCCCCTCCAGGTGGCTGGAGAGCCCTGATGGTCGTCAGCAGTGAGACAGCAGCATCGAGAAATCGAACCCAGCGCGGAAGAGAGATCAAGGACCCTCATAAGGAAAGCAAGTATGGAGCGATTACAGGGCCATAGCTAAAGATGGATGTAATTTTGAACTTTTAACTTTCTTTCTTATTTACTCCTTCATACTGACAACAATTGTAATGTTAAACATATAATTAATTTATTTATTTTTCTGCACTTTACCTAAGACTTTGTCCCTAGGTACCTTGTACCTAAGGTGGTGTTGTGAATGATGACATTGTACGCTTTTCACTGTCCTCCTGTATCCCTGTACTTGACTACATGTGATAATAAAATATAATGCCATTAACAGCTACCAGCCTTTGTGATTGTAAGTTCATACACTTGTTGAACACTGGTCTACCAATGTAATACAGAAATACCTTGGGTGTTTCACTTGAGACAATTATGCATTGTGCTACATTTGACAAAAATGACCATAACCTGCTTGAAACTCATTTTTTCTGTTTTCCCTTAATACTTTTTCTCAGTTCACCCTTACATTCTTCTGAAAGTTCCAAAGACTTTTGAACGCCGAGCAGAAGAAATAAATGAGACCCTGGCTTTAATATCTGATCTGAAGTGATCCTTTTCAAACTCTCACGAGAAAATAACAATTTGACAGTTGACCGATCTTTTTAAACATTAAATTGAAGAATTTTTCACCAATTTATGAGAAAATCTTCCACCTACATGAAGAAGGAGTGAGAGGTAACAAGCTAATATATTATTAGTCCCCCCAACAATGCTGTCTTCCTCCTAACAGAAGCTGAATGTAGTCTTTTCCAATTTGTACAGTGTTCTGCTTGTTTCAGATATTGGTGGCAGTAAGAGATACCCATCCATGACGGAACAAGAAGTCTCTCTTTTTTAAGAACAGGGCTCATTCTGAAAGAATGACAGTTTCTCGAATTGGTTTGTACAAGCACCATTCCAGTAACAAGAAGAAATTCATTAATGTTAAAAGTGACGTTATCTGGATGCATTCAATAATATGGAGGGAAATCTGCCATCCTTACCCAATCTGATTTGTATGTAAATCCAGATGCACAGCAATGTAGTTGACTGATAACCGCCCTCTAAAATTGCCTTGGCAAGCCACGAGTTGTGTGAATCCATAGCCAAAATGAAAAGAAAAATGCTGAATTTGGAACTTTTAGCTCTATTTCTTATTTATTACTTCATACTGACAACAACTGTAATGTTGAACTTTTAACTTATTTCTTTAGTTTTCTACACTTTACCTAAGATTTTGTACCTCAGTACCTCATACCTATGATGGCATGGTGAATGGTGACATTGTACGCTTTTCACTGTCCTCCTGTATCCCTGTACTTGAGTACATATGACAATAAAATATAATTCTATTAACAGCTAAAATTGACTTGGCAAGCCATGAGTTGTGTGAATCTGGAATGAAAATAAAAAGAAAAATCTTCCATCACTTTGCTGACATTACATATGGTTATAATATTTTGTGCTATATTTGCCCATTTTTGGTGTACAGGACATACCTGGGCAATTCTCCACATGTTTTTTGTAGCTGCCAGTGTCATGGCTATACTGGAGCAGCTTGACCAGGGGCACAGCCAGTTCTGGAGCTTGTGCATAGGGCACAAGTTAAGGAGAGTGATGGGACACTCTCTATCTGCCTGGGTGAGCACAGTTCCAAGAATACAATACCATCCAGCATGAAGCAACCTGTTTGCTCAAGACCACACTAAAAATTCAATCTTTTCACCATTGAGAATGTTGCCAGGGTCCAGAGACTTTGCCGTATTCTGTGCCTTCAACCATTTTTTTATATCATGTGGATTGGTTGAAGACTGGCACATGTCATGCTGTGGATCTCAGAAAGAGGCCGAGATGGATCATCCTCTTGCCATTTCTGGCTGAAGATGTGTGCGAGTACTTCAGCCTGGCATCTCCCATCATTGAGAATGGGGATAGTTGTCTCTTCCTCCTCTTAGTCGCTTACTGGTATCACCAGTCATTAGGTTTGAACTCTAGTTGTAGGATCAGCTAGCCCTGTCTATGCTATGCTTCAACTGAAGTTTGGCATGCAAGTAGTCCAGTGTTGCTGTGGACAAGCTCTCCCAGATCATTCATTGAACCAGGATTGATCTCCCATCTTAACGATTAGATGTTAGTGGTAGACTGGGGAATATTTCAGGCCTTGAGGTTACAGATGGTGGTTGAACAGGTTTATTTATGCTGATGGTCTACAATACTTCATGAATGCTAGATCTGTTTGAAGTCTGTCCCATTTAAGCATGGTAATTGTGCCAGATAGCATGATGGATGGTATCTTCAATGTGAAGACCGGACTTCATCTCCTCAAGGACTGAGGGGTGGTCATTCATACTGATTCTGTTGTAACCATACCTGAGACAGGTAGGTTGAGGATGAGGTCAATAAAGCTTTTCCTCTTGTTGACTCCCTTGTCGTTTGCCACAGACTCAGTATAGCAGCTAGGTCTTTCGGAGTCACCACCTCAGTCAGTGCACTGATAATGTCATTTAAAAGCACAGCTGGTTAGGCAGCATCTGAGGAGTAGGAGAGTTGACATTTCAGGCATAAACCTGAATTCCCGATGAAGGGCTTATGCCTAAAACGTTGATTCTCCTGCTCCTCGAATGCATTTCCAGCACCAAACACTCTTCGATTCTGATCTCCAGCATCAGCAATCCTCACTTTCTCCTGGTTGATAATGTCATTGGACTAGTAATCTGGAACTTTAGGATTAAACTCTGGGATATCAGACCAAATCCCACCATGGTAAATTGCAACATAAAATCCAGAATTAAAAGCTACCCTACTGTCTTAAAAACTATCTGGTTGACTAATATCCTTTAGGGAAGGAAACAAGAATCCTTACCTGATCTGGCCTACATGCAATTCCAGACCCATAGCTGGTGCTGCTGAGCCGTTTTGCTGATACATTGAAGCTCCTCAACCAGATTACATTCTGTGTCTTTGCCACCTTCAGTGCTTCCTCCAAATGAGGTTGAAATGGAAGACCACTGATTCATCAGCTGAAGTTGGCAGAAAAAGTGATAAGTTGTAATCCGAAAGGGGGTTCCTTGCTGTTGTTTGACCAGATGCCATGAGGCTTCACAGTATCTGGAGTCAATGTTAAGAACTCCCATGGTATTTCCTTCCTGATTGTATATCATTGTGCCACCACCTCTGGTCGTTCTGTCCTGTTAGGGGGGCAAAACATACAAGAATGGTGAGAGTGGTGTGTAAGGTATTATTCCCTGAATATGACAATTTAGGGTTATTGCTGGTTACTCTGTAGGACAAGTCTCCCTGTTTTGGCAAAGACCCTGTTTGTAAGGAGGATTTGCACAATTGACAAATCTGTTTTTGATGTTGTCATTTCCGATGCCTAGGTTGATGTCAAGGAGTCCATCATGTTTCATTCCTTTGTTGAGACAATACATTGATTGATACAACTGTGTGGCATGCTAGACTTTGCAGAGACCAGGCCCCTTTTAAATCTTTCTCTTCTCACCTTAAAAGTAGGCTCCATAGCTTTCAACTGCCCCATCCTTACTATTCGCCTTATCTATACCTCGCATGACTTTATAAACCTCTATAAGGTCACCCCTCAACCTCCTACACTCCAGTCTATCCAGCCTCTCCTTATAACTCAAGCCCTCCATTCCTGGCAATATCCTTTTAAATATTTTCTGAACCGTATTCAATTTGGCAATATCCTTCCTACAGCAGGGCAACCAGAACTGTACACAATACGTCAGACATGGCCTCACCAACTTCCTGTACAGCCTCAACATGACATCCCAACTCTTATACTCAGTGGTCTGAGCATGCTAAACAGCTTCCTAACCACCCTGTCTACCTGTGATGCAACTTTCAAAGAACTATGTACCTTAATTCCTTTGGTTTCGCTTTTCGAAAACGTTCCCCAGGGCCCTACCATTAACTGCATAAGTCTTGCCTTGTTTGTATCACCAAAATACAATGCATCTCATTAATGCACACTCCATCTGCCACTCCTCAGCCCATTGGCCCTATTGATAAAGATCCCTTTGTAATCTTAGATAACCTTCTTCAATGTCTACTATACACTGATTTTGGTGTCCTCTGTAAACTTACTAATCATATCTCCTTAATTTTCATCCAAATCGTTTATATAAATGACAAACAAGAGTGGATCCAGCATGGAACACCACTGGTCACAGGCCTCCAAACATAAAAACAACTCTCCACCACCACCACCCTTTGTCTCCTGCCATCAAGCCAATCGTGTATCCAATTGGCAAGCTCTTCCTGAATCTCATGTGATCCAACTTTATCAATTAGGCTACCATACGGAGCCTTGTCAAAGGCTTTACTAAAGTCCATGTGGACAATGTCAACCACTCTGCCCTCATCAATTGTTTTGGTTAGATACATCCTCAAAAAGAAAACTTAATCAAGTGTCAGTTTTCAGCCAATTCAGTTCATTCCATGTGATATTAAGAAATGGCTGAAGCGTTGGATACTGCAAATGCCCTTGAAAACATCCCATTGAAGTGTTGAAGCTTTTTGCTGAAGGATTAACTGTACCCTGAGCCAAGCTAGTCCAGTACAGTTGCAGCAATGACAAGTACCTGACAAATAGAAAACTGGTTGTGTTTGTGATGTCCATGAAATACTGGACAAATGTAATCCAGTAAATTACTCTCAAACATCATTGAAGTGATAAAAACCATCATTGGCAGTACTGGTAGGTGGTGCTTGAGCTACAGTAACCTGCTCACTGATTCTCACTTTAGGTTTCATTAAGATCACTCAGTTCCATACCTCATTACTACCTTAGTCCAAACATTGGCAAAAGAGCCAAACACTAGGAAAGTAGTGACGGTGACTGTAAAGAATATGAATACAGCATTTAAACAAGTGTGCCATCATGGAGCTTTAGTAAAAGGAAGCAAATAGGAATCGGGGGAAACTTTCCACTGGTTAAACTCATAAAGTAACTTGGGAAATGGTCAAACATCTTAGCTTCAGAACATTGCTGTAAGATGTTTTCAGAATAGTGTCCCAATTCCCATGTTTCCACTGCTTAATTAATGATCTTCCCTCAATCATAATGTCAGAAGTAGGGATATTTGCTGGTGATGGCACAGTTTTCAGTTCCATTAGCAACTCCTTTGATAATCAATCACCATTAACCATCTGGTCATGGTTATTAACTAGGAGATTTACTGGATTAGCCGTATGAATACCGTGGCAATAGGATCAGCTCAGATGCTAGGAATTCTGCCATAACACAATGCCTGTTCATCATCTACAAGATGCCAGAATGAGCGTAGCTCCAAGAATAAATTACATCTAGAATGATTGATCAGGACCACATTAAGAATTCACTCCCTCCACCTACAGTGCACAGTAGCTAGTGTGTGCAAGGTCAACAACATCCACTACAGCAACTCATCAAGCAGTCTTTGTCAGCACATTCCAAACATATGACTTTCACCACTGCAAAGAAACTGAAGTGTAAAAGTCATGGGAAGACCACCATCTGAATATTCTCCTTCAAGTCAAACATTATCCTGAAGTGGAAGTATATTGCCATTCCTTCATCGTCCTGGGTCTAAATCATGAAACAATCTCAAAACAGTACTTGTCGGGGTACCTTTGTCATATAATTACAGCAATTCAGGATGGTAACTCACTACCACCTCATCAATGGTAACTCAGAATGGACAGGGAATGCTGCTTTTGCCAGTGATATACAAGCTTCATGTTTGTATTGAAAAAGAAAAGATAACTTTTTCTGTTGTCTTCATTAATAGACAAATTCAAATTATTAATTTCATTCAGCATACACTATAATCTATTTCCAAATCCAGAGAAAATGGTTGAGGGAGAGGCATTGACATTCATTATTTTTGCCATTCACTTAGTTGAATCTTATTTATGTAACTGTTCCTGTTTCTCGGCTATACTATAAATCAATACAATGCACTTTTAACTAGAGGGTACTCTGGGTGCATGAATATTGGTTTGAGATGAACATATGCATCCTGCACTTACACTGCAGATATGATTGAGCATTCATGTAGATGAGATGAAGACATTATGCGAACGTATTACAGTTATCTTAGAGTGTTGAAATGAAAATAGCTTGCCGTGGGCAATCTTAAACAAATCTAATAATAGTTATTTATAGAGTGAGACTTTCTACTGCGCTCAGATGAACATATGACACATTTGAATTATGACTTTGAGAAACAAATGTAAAAAAATTTAGTAACATCAAAAAATTGACTTATCATGTGGAACAAGAAATTTTCAATTAGATACAAAGTTGGTTTTACAGTAGGAGGCAGAGGTTGGTAGTGCAGGATTGTTTTTTTGAACTGGAGGCATGTGACCAGTGATGTTCCACAGGGATTGGTACTGGGTCTACATTTCTTTGTCATTTATATGAATGATTCAAATGAGAATATAGGAGGCGTGATTAGTAAGTTTGCAGATGACACCAAAATTGGTGGGAAAGTGGACAGTGAAGAAAGTTATCTAAGAATACAAAGGCAGATTGATCAATTGGGACAATGGGCTGAGGAGTGGCAGATGGAGTTTAATTTGGATAACTGTGAGACCTAGGGGTTCAGGTACATAATTCTTTGAAATTTTCATCACAGGTAGTCAGGGTGGTTTAGCATGCTTGCCTTCATTGCTCAGACTCTTGCGTATAAGAGTTGGGACATTGTGTTGAGATTGTACAGAATGTTGGTGAGGCCTCTTCTGGAGTACTGTGTGCAGTTTTGGTTGCTCTGTTAGAGGAAGGATATTATTAAACTGAAGAGGATTCAGAAAAGATTTACCAGATGTTGCTGGGAATGAAGAGTTTGAGTTATAAGGACAGCGTGGATAGGATGGGACATTTTTTGATGAAGAGGGGTTGAGGGGTCACCTTATAGAGGTTTATAAAGTCACGAGGGATATAGATAAGGTGAATAGCAAGGATCTTTTTCATAGGATGGGGGAGTTCAAAGCTAGGATTTTTATTTTTAATGTGAGAGGAGAAATATTTAAAAAGGACATGGGGGGCAACCTTTCTAAGTGGTTAGTGTGTAGACTGAACTGCCAGAGGATGATGCAGGCTGCAATGTTTAAATGACATTTGCATAAGTTCATGAATAGGAGAAAGTGAGGATTGCTAATGCTGGAGAATCGGAATTGAAAAGTGTAGAAAAGCATAACAGGACAGGCAGCATCTGAGGAGCAGGAGAGTCGACACTTCGGGCATAAGCCCTTCATCAAGAATGTCCATGAATAAGAAAGGTTAGAGGGATATGGGCAGGTAGGTGTGACTAGTTTAGCATGGAACATGGTCAGCATGGATTAGTTGAACCAAAGGGTCTGTTTCTGTGCTGTATGACTCTATAATTCTATATTTTCTGATATCTTGCACTCCCAAGGTAGTTGCAGTCCCAGAGAGACTCGATTGGAGACAGAACTAAAATGGTGGAACCTCAATTCTTTGATTACTTCTTCCTATTTGCATAAACCTCCATGGGCTGCATAGGATTATGGAACTAGACTTGTAGTCTCATCAATTGATAATTTCATGAACATCCTTCTGTGATTGTAGAAGAACAATAAAAGTGGTCCAAATGTGTACCTGAGAGACATTGGAATGTTTTACTATCATGGGCAACATAATTTCTTCCTATGCAACCTCAGGGGCCAGACATCCAATTCAATTTAGCATTCATATTAATCCTAAATGTAGTCAACTTGTTGACAGCAACAGATTTGGATGTACTGGTTTAGAATCATTAAGATTACAGCAATAAGTGCAGACATTTTCAAACCTTCAGGTTCATGAATTCAAACTAGAGAAATCAGTGGAAAAGGACTAAAGTCTTATTGAGTCGCTTAGGCTTTGAGAGAGAAGATTTTCAGGGCCCATGGGGCTCCAGTTTGAAGATTTATTCAATGCAACCCAACAATGGTTAAAGATTTGAGGAGATGGCTATTAGTTTGTTCCATTGGTTTCTACAATGTAATAGACTATTGCTGCTGATGTCATGTAGCATAATTTAAACTGAAAACGTGTTGCTGGAAAAGCGCAGCAGGTCAGGCAGCATCCAAGGATTTTCCTGAAGAAGGGCTTATGCCCGAAACGTCGATTCTCCTGTTCCTTGGATGCTGCCTGACCTGCTGCGCTTTTCCAGCAACACATTTTCAGCTCTGATCTCCAGCATCTGCAGTCTTCACTTTCTCCGCATAATTTTAAGACCTTATAATTATTACTGTAAGTTAGCACATTAAATGTTTCAAGCAGTAAGACTCTTGCGTTATTTCTAATAACTTATGTCCGTCTGTAACCGTCAATCAAATTCTTGTGGGCTTCATATGAAAACTTCGTGCTTTTGTTAAACTTGCCATGCAGCCTGTGAGCTAAGTTATTGTATCCCAGATATTATATTAGACAAAAATTATAAAAAGAAAACTGTAGGTATTTATATTCATTTGTATGAAGCTTTTAAGTATTGTGGGATTATTCCTGTTCTGTAACTAAAGCAAAATTAAATATGCTTTAGTCAGGGAATTATGCAAATCAAGAGTTTTGATACTTCTGTACAATTCTGCTACATTTCCCGCTGGAAACTAATGTTTTTTAAAGGATTTAAATAAAAATCATAACAATGTTGGATTCAGAGTTGGCCAGCTTAAAACTGGAAAAAAAAGGTCTTCCATTTATTTATTGTTGCATTGCTTTAGTATCTCATGCCCATCAGGCATTCCAAAGCGCTGAAATACTGTTGCGATGTCCTCACGTTTGTAACATAGGTAAATGCCTATATAGATTGGGAAATTATATGAATGTAGTAAAAGTACTAATGGGTTGCAACATGCAGTTTCAAAGAGCTATGGCTGTGGAAATGAATCATTTTAAAAATATTAATATGCACTACAATTTCTTTTGGGATACGGGCATCACTGGCTAGCCAGCATTTATTTTTCTTCTCCCCTGCAGTCCAAATGCTGTAGGTAGATTCACAGGGAGGGAATTCCAGGATTTAGACCCAGTGGCAGTGAAGCAATATATTTCCAAGTCAGGATGGCGAGTGCCTTGGAGGGGAATTTGCAGGGAGTGGTATTCCCATTATCCTTTGGAAGGTGCTGTCTGAGGATCTTTGGTGAATTTCTGCAGTGTATCTTGTAGATGGTACACACTGCTGCTACTGAGCAATTGCGGTGGAGGGAGTGGATACTTGTGGATGTCAATAAAGCGGGCTGCTTTGTCTTGACTGGTGTCAAGCTTCTTGAGTATTGTTGGAGTTGCACCCATCCCGGAAAGTGAGGGTTATCTTGGTTAGGCGAGAATTGGGGCCACAATCAGATCTGCCATGATTTTATTGAATTGTGAAATATTCCAGAGGTGCTGAATGGCCTATTTCTGTTCCCAATTTCTACCTTCATGTGTACCCTCCAATGTTTAGACAGTTGATCTGCTACTGCTCACCCCTCAGTCCACGATTGGTCCTGGGTCAGTAAGGCTAACCTTCTGATCTTCTTTCCTCACTCTCCTCTCCTTTGACCTCTTTGACCACTTTATCTTTTCCCTGACCTGGTTTCCCCTTCTCTTTACTCTCTGCATCTCAAATATTTCCTTTTCACATTCTCCACCTTCTTTCTCCCTACAACCTTTCTTTCCATCTTGACCATTTCCATCCTCTATTTTTTCGGTGGAACTTTTTTTTACTTCCCTGGGTTTCTATCATTTCTCTTCTCCCAATTCTGCTCTTTAACCTCACCTTACCTGATTACTGCCACGGCCTTGACTCCCTTTGTACAAAACCATGTTAAATAGATCCCAAGCCTGTAAAACTACCCGTGCATCCTTTTGTTAAAATTAGGTTCATTTTTAAAAATTGGTATTATCTTCTTACTACCACCACATCGTGCAAGTCGTTTCTCTCTTTATAAAGGCTCAACTTAAAAAAAAATCTTCCCTTTTGTATCTTAACAATATTATTTAACATATTATTTAACATATCATTAGCAGATTGATATTGTAAGCCCAAGTTTTCTTGCTGAGTACATGAAGTTTTGTGGCAAGCTAATTTGTTATAGATTTGTTGGCTAATCATTCCACAACAAATCTAGCTAAATGATTAAACATGCTAAAATAAATAATTATTTCTTTAAGAAAGGTGCTAAATTCAGAGTTGTTTAATATTTGATGTAGTCAGGCGCTATAATGGATTTGACTCACTGAAGGTAAAAGCTGGAAGTTTTTGGTCTCTGGAAGTTGGCATTTTCTGTAACCAAGCTGGACAATAGAAAACATCAAAAGGATTCCACTTTGATGGTCAGTACTAATGTTACTATAACTTACAGCACAGATAAGAAATGAAGGCATAAGCTTAAGTGGTTTCTGTTATTGTGAGCACATATTTTGTATACCTCGTGAGCTCTGAAATTTGCTGAGGGAATCAGAATGGGAAGAAGCTTATGGGAATTTCCCTTTCATGTGGCAAAAACACTCTTAGGTATTTATTAGCGGATTTACACTTATCGAAAGCTGCAGCATCTCCATTAGTAGTTGCTATATCTTGGTTATCTTGTGGGTAGAAGCTCATTCCATTCTTCGCCACCCAAAATAACTTAGGAGACAATTGTTCAATGTGATATTTGGATGTGAGCCTGCGGAAATGATTTGCATTAACTCTTTCAGAGTGAATGTTTTAAATCGCCAAGGGTGGTAGAAATATGGAGCTCATCTCCGATCCTCACTTCAACAGTGAGAACAATTGTCGTAATTATAACAAGTAAGATTTGTTTGGATAAGGGTATCAAGGAAAGCGAAGAAAACCTGGGAAGGTGGAGTTATGGCACAGGGGATTTAATCGCTTGACAGAATAAACTCAAAGGCGTGAATGGTCTACTCCTGTTCGTATCACAGCACCCTACGTCATGAAAACAGTTTCAGGTTTGCAGTTTCTTTCATTTAATCTAAAATGGATTCCTTACCAAATAGTATTGTAGACCATGGTCTGTCACTTGTGGTGGAGGTTGCCTATCAGTTGTTGAAGTGTTCAGGATTACTTGCATTTCTGCAGACAGCCAGATCGCCCTCACACTGCCAGATTTTCCAAATTTCCCTCCTCTATTGCATTTCTGATGTTCCTTAAAACCTCCCCCAAGCACATCTTTTTGTTTCTTTACTTGTCCCCTTTTGTGTTGAGCCTTCATCATTTTTTGGCCATTTAATCTCTTCTGCTCTCTACCATATCACAGACCTTCTTTCTTCACTTAAACACAGCTATTTCTAACTCCTTCCAGTTCTGATGATAACTTATTGAGCTGAAATGTAACTCTGTGTCTTTGACCACAAATCAATCTGTCTGGCTGCCTTCTGAATTTCCAACAATTGTTGGTTTATTTCAGATTTCCCATGCCCGCAGGTTATTTGCATATAGCCATCTCCCAGAATTTGCAAGCTTATTAAATTTGTTTTCAACCCATTTTCCTCTTAATTTATTTAACTTATATCGCCAGTTTTAACTTGCTGTTCCAGCAGGATTCGGGAGAAGAAAATCAAATATATAGGAGTGCAGGCTTTTTAGAGCTCGCACCTTTGATCTGAAGAAATTGTCGAAAGACATTTTCATCTGTATGTTTGTTTGGAGTAGTTTCCTGCAAAGGCAAGGCAATACAGGTGAGATAAGACTCATCAGTTCTTTTCACAAGGTAATGGGAAGCTTTGTGCATAGACAAAGAGAAATCAATACGCAGTGAACAGTCTCTGGAAATCTGGCACACTTGAACAAGTCTTTAAAGTGGATCTTAAGTTTTGCTTTGTGTTTGAAGTCTTACTGAGAGTGCTCTTCTGTCTAACAGTGAGAATATTTGTGCAGAGTGGCCACCTGCAGTGCTATGCATTTTAGAACGAGTTGGTGGATGATGAAAAGACAAATTGGTGAATCATTCTGTCACTAACAACACTGATTGGCAAGCATTCCCATTTGGATTTTCTGAAGAACTCAGGCACTGCTCAGTCTTTGACAGTGAGAACTTGTCTCAAAATGTGAATGGCCTCATTAAAAGTTTGGCCACAATATCTTGTCCAGCTATGATTTCTTTTTCATTTCATAGAATGTGGATTACACCGGCAAGGCCAGCATTGGTCGTCCATTCCTAATTGTTCTGGACTGAATGGCTGGCTGGGCCGTTTCAGGATAATTATGAATCGAAGATATTGCTGCAGATCTGGCATCAGATTTGACCAGACTGGGTAAGGATAGCAGATTTCCTTCCCTAAAGGACATTCGTGAACCAGATGGGTTTTTACAGCAATCACTGATGGTTTCATGGTCACCATTACTGAGACTAGCTTTATATTTAAGATTTATTAACTCATTTAAAATTTCATCAGATGCTAGTAGGAGGATTTGAACCCAGATCTTCACGAGACTGGGCCTCCAGGGATCCCAAATAAGAATGCCACACACTATCCAAGGAAGCCTCAGCTAATTGAACAGGGCGAAGGGTAGTTTGGAGGGCATGCATTGTTACATCTAGGGATAAAAAAAAGTTCTGATCGCAACAAAAACAAAAATTGCTGGGAAAGGCTCAGCAGCAGATGTGGAGAGAAATGTTTCAGTTTTTGAAGGTTTACCGGAGCAGGAGTATTCCTTAAATGTGGACGATGAAGACGTTACTCAGGATAGTTAATGAATGAAGGTGAAGGTCTCACTTCAGAAATTTCATTTTCCTTTAACTTTAACACCTTCATCTGTTTGGAGTCATAACTAGCACAAGGGATGATTCTTGTGTTTGTTCGAGGTCAATAGTCTCAGCCCCAGGAGTTATAGAGTCACAGAGATGTATGGCATGGAAACAGACCCTCAGTCCAACTCATCCATGCCGACCAGATATCCCAACCCAATCTAGTCCCACCTGCCAGCACTTGGCCCATATCCCTCCAAACCCTTCCTATTCATATACCCATCCAAATGCCTCTTAAATGTTGCAATTGTACCAGCCTCCACCACATCCTCTGGCAGCTCATTCCATACACGTACCACCCTTTGCATGAAAAAGTTGCCCCTTAGGTCTCTTTTATATCTTTCTCCTCTCACCCTAAACTTATGCCCTCTAGTTCTGGACTCCCCGACCCTAGGGAAAAAACTTTGACTATTTACCCTATCCATGCCCCTCATAATTTTGTAAACCTCTATAAGGTCACCCCTCAGCCTCTGACGCCTCCAGGGAAAACAGTCCCAGCCTGTTCAGCCTCTCCCTATAGCTCAAATCCTCCAACCCTGGCAACATCCTTATAAATCTTTTCTGAACCCTTTCAAGTTTCACAACATCTTTCCGATAGGAAGGAGACTAGAATTGCATGCAATATTCCAACAGTGGCCTAACCAATGTCCTGTACAGCTGCAACATAACCTCCCAACTCCTGTACTCAATACTCTGACAAATAGAGGAAACCATACCAAATGCCTTCTTCACTATCCTATCTTCCTCAGGCTAGTGTCCGGGTCCAACCATCTTTAATTGCTTCACCAATGACCTTCCCTTCATCATAAGGTCAGTATGCACAATGTTCAGCACCATTTGTGATTCCTCAGATCTTGAAACAGTCCATATCTATATGCTGGAAGACCCGAAACGTTAACTCTGATTTCACTCCACAGATGCTACTGGACCTGCTGAACTTCTCTGAACACAATTTCTGTTTTTGTTTCTCATTTCCAGCATCTGAAGTTCTTTCAGTTTTCTATTTTCAAGGGTGGCATGGTGGCTCAGCAGTTAGCACTGCTGCCTCACAGTGCCAGGGACTTGGGCTCGATTCCAGCCTTGGGTGACTATGTGGAGTTTGCACATTTTCCCGTGTCTGTGTGGGTTTCCACTGGGTGCTCTGGTTTATTCCCACAATCCAAAAACATGCAGGCCATGCTAAATTGCTCATAGTGTCAGGTGCATTACTCAGGGATAAATATGAAGAACGGGTCTGGGTGGGTTACTCTTCGGAGAGTTGGTGTGGATTTGTTTGGCCAAAGGGCCTGTTTCCATACTGAATGGAATCTAACCTAATCAAGTTTTGACTGCAATGCTGCTCTGAAGTGCTAACACAAGGTTTCAGTTTTTGAAGGTTTACCAGAGCAGAAGTATTCCTTAAATGTGGACGATGAAAACGTTACTCAGGATAGTGAATGAATGAAAGTGAAGGTCTCACTTCAGAAATTTCATTTTCCTTTAACTTTAACATCTTCATCTGTTTGGAGTCATAACTAGCACAATAATTGATTGTTGTGCTTGTTCGAGGTCAATAGTCTCAGTCCCAGGAGTTCCTCAGGCTAGTGTCTTGGGTCCAACCATCTTTAGTTGCTTCACCATGACCTTCCCTTCATCATAAGGTCAGTATACACAATGTTCAGCACCATTTGTGATACCTCAGATTTTGGAGCAGTCCATATCTATATGCAGGAAGATCTGGACAATATCCAGGCTTCAGTTGATAAGTGGCAAGTAACATTCATGCCAACAAATGGAATTTTCAATTCAATGGGCCAAAGACCCTCTTCTGTATCATATGATTCTAAAACAGGATCTAACCACTGCCTCTTGATGTCCAGTGGCACTCAATCCCACAGATTGCCATTGACCAGTGAACTGGACCAGCCATATAAATACTGTAGTTACAAGAACAGGTTGGAGAATAGGAATTCTCTAGTGAGTAACTCATATATCGTGTCGCCTCACTACATATCTACCATCTTCAAGTCAGGAGTGTGTTGCAGTAGTTCTCCACTTGCTTGGATGAATACATCTCCAACAACCCTCAAGAGGCTTGCCACCGTCCAGGACAAAGCAGCCCACTTGAGTTGCTCCCCATCCATTCATTCACTTCGCCACTGATGCACAGTAGCAGCAATGAGCACCATGTACAAGGTGCATCGCAGTAACTAACCAGAGCTCCTTCAATGAATTTGCCAAACCCGTTGACGTCTAACCCAGAGCAAGAATAGCATTTGTATGGGAACACCACCACCCACAGGTTCCAATTCTCAAGGGCAACTAGAGATGAGGATTGAATTCGATTGAATTCTAGCTCAGCCAGTGAAAGCCAGAATCCCATGAGTGAATAAGAAGAAGCAACACAGCATCGTGACTTGGAACAATACTGCCATTTCTTCACTGTCGTGGTCAGTTAAGGTGTCAGTCTGCTTCAAACAACACCTACTGACAATACCAAACTAAAAAAAAATAAAAAATAATCTGGGCTGCCAAAGAAAAGCCACTGGCCTATACAAAAGGTGACAACAACTTGCACTTGGGCTCTCAGCAAGTCATATCCAGGCAATTACAACTGGGATAGTCTTCTTTGGATATTGTTATACATCAATGTGTGACTTTGACTTCTACTTTAAAAGTCACAGCTTATTTTAACTGTTTTTCTCTTAGCAACAAAATGCAAAGCTTTTATTTTAGAATTGTAAAGATTAAGTAGTCTGCATTTTATCATTGCCATACTATGTCCTATTGCAAATGAGATTTCATCCTGACCAAGCTGATATCAACAGTATTTTGAAGTCCTGCCTGTTCATGTAGTTTAGATTTCAGACACTGGAATGATTACTTTGCTAACCCTGTTATCTGTTCTATAGAACTATCAAGATTCATTTGTTGGTGGTGATATAGTGTGACTTACTTAATACACAGTTGGGATAAAGCACTGCTCTTAGATGTCAAGATTGCCAGTTATTTCAGAAATAAGTAGATCCAATGTTTGCCTGCCACCTGGTGCCTTATTCATTGGAGAAGAGACCTAAGGAGCAATTTTTTTCACACAGAAGGTGGTGTGTGTATAAAATGAGTTGCCAGAGGAAGTGGTGGAGGCTGGTACAATTACAACATTTTAAAGGCATCTGGGTGGATATATGAATAGGAAGGGTTTGGAGGAATATGGGCCGGTGCTGGCTGGTGGGACTAGATCGGGTTGGGATATCTGGTCGGCATGGACGAGTTGGACTGAAGGGTCTGTTTCCATGCTGTACATCTCTATGACTCTATGACTTTAAGTGGCTGAATTTTCTGGGCTGTTAGGGAGAAAAATCATCTGGCTAAAAGTTGAGGGGAGGAGAGAGAAAGGACTCAGAGACAGTCGCCAGCACCTAAAACATTGAAATCTTGTGCTTCCAAAGTGATGTGAGAGAGATCAGTAGCTTCATAAAGAGCACGACAGAGAGCAGAAACAGTAGCTTCTCAGTGTGTGGACTGCACCTTCATAAAGAGAAGAATGGATGTGCATTAGAAAGACAGCAGTGACAAGAGATACAAACTAGCAGCAGAGAGTCCATTTAACCTATTCCTATTTGTCTGAGCCAAAGATGTCACAGGGAAATAGGCACATTATTAGGTAGTTGGTAGGATATTTCTTTCATGTCATGTTTTATTGGTCAAGTAGTTTAAATCAGGAGATGTTATGGTAGTTGGATATTACAGTTAAGAACTTTATTTTTAAAATATTGAACATCCAAACTAATTAATTGAATGGAAGAGAGATAATTGGGCAGATGATGTGCAGCAGCTGCAGTGTGTGGGAGCTATTGGGCAATCATGTGCATCACAGTGAACACAACAGCAGCGAGTGCTGGCTGATTGAGGAACTTCGGTTTGGAGTTGATGAATTGAAGTCTGAGCTGTGGACACTTGGACACGTTAGGGAGGGTGAGCAGGTACTTAGACACAGTTTCAGGAGGCAGCAACACTGTTCAGATTAATTAAATGAAATTTGCTCCATGCTCAGGGACAGGAGAGTGTGACTGTGAGTGAGACAAATATTGGTATTTTGACACTTCACCACCAATGCTCACTAGCAGCAATGAGTACTATATACACCATGCACTGCAGAAACCAAAGATCCTCAGGTAGCACCTTACAAACCCCACGCCCACTTCCATCTCGAAGAGCAAGGGCAGTACATATGTGAACAACATCACCTTCTAGTTCTGCTCCAAATGATTCACCATCCTGACTTGGCAATATATTGCTGTTCCTTCACTGTCACTGGGTCAAAACCTGGAATTCCCTCTCTAATGGCATTGTGGGTCAATTTAAAACATGTAGACTGCAGCGGTTCAAGAAGGCAGCTCACCACTAACGTCTGTAAAGCAACTAGGGGAGGGTAATAAATGCTGCCAATCAGCGATACCCATGACCCACGAGTGAATAAATAAAAAGCTAGTTAATATTTGGAATTCTCTACCCTAGAGAGTTGTAGAGGTGAGATCACTGAAAAATTTAAAGCATAGGTGCTTTGGGAGGATGTCCAATGAGCTTGTCATTATGCTACAGTGCTAGCCGTGGGAGAGTTGTTCAATTAGTCAAGAATAGGCCAATTGAACCACTTTAATGGCTAATTGATGGCTACTTCCTGCATCCTGTGTTGGGGAAGGAGACAGGAGTCCACCATCATGTCCGGAACGCTCAGGTAAAATTCACTGACATCGAATGGATTCGTGAAAATTAGCCTGGACAGTCTCGGACTCCTCCCTCCCCTTCCTAGACCTTTCTGTTTCTATCTCAGGCGACCGAATCAACACGGACATCTACTACAAACCAACCGACTCCCACAGCTACCTGGACTACACCTCCTCCCATCCTGCCCCCTGTAAAAACGCCATCCCATTCTCCCAATTCCTTCGTCTCCGCCGCATCTGCTCCCAGGAGGACCAGTTCAAAATACGTACAACACAGATGGCCTCCTTCTTCAAGGACCGCAATTTCCCCCCCGACGTGGTCGACGGTGCCCTCCACCGCATCTCCTCCACTTCCCGCTCCTCCGCCCTTGAGCCCCGCCCCCCCAACCGCCACCAGGACAGAACCCCACTGGTCCTCACCTACCACCCCACCAATCTCCATGTACAGCGCATCATCCGCCGTCACTTCCGCCACCTCCAAACAGACCCCAGCACCAAGGATATATTTCCCTCCCCTCCCCTATCAGCTTTCCGTAGAGACCACTCCCTCCGCGACTCCCTTGTCAGATCCACACCCCCCACCGACCCAACCTCCACTCCAGGCACCTTCCCTTGCAACCGCAGGAGGTGCAACACTTGCGCCCACACCTCCCCCCTCACTTCTCTCCAAGGCCCCAAAGGAAACTTCCATATCCGCCACAGATTCACCTGCACCTCCACCCACATCATCTACTGCATCCGCTGCAGCCGGTGTGGCCTCCTCTATATTGGGGAGACAGGCCGCCTACTTGCGGAGCGATTCAGAGAGCACCTCTGGGCCACCCGGACGAACCAACCCAACCACCCTGTAGCACAGCATTTCAACTCCCCCTCCCACTCCACCGAGGATATGCAGGTCATTGGACTCATCCACCGCCAAACCACAACAACGCGACGGTCGGAGGAGGAGCGTCTTATCTTCCGACTGGGAACCCTCCAACCACAGGGGATGAACTTGGACTTCACCAGTTTCTTCATCCCCCCTCCCCCCACCTTGTCTCAGCCGAATCCCTCCAGCCCGGCACCGCCTTTCTGACCTGCAGTCTTCTTCTTGACCTCTCCACCTCCATCCTACTCCGACCTATCACCCTCACCTTGACCTCTTTCCACCTATCACATTTCCAACGCCCCTCCTCCAAGTCCCTCCTCCCTACCTTTTATCTTCTCCTGCTGAACACTCTCTGCTCATTCCTGAAGAAGGGCCTGTGCCCGAAACGTCGAATCTCCTGTTCCCTGGATGCTGCCTGACCTGCTGCGCTGTTCCAGCAATAAAGTTTCAACTTCGTGAAAATTAGTCATCAAGTCAAAATCAAAGCATCCATCTTTTGATTCTAAAATGTGAACATTCTAAACGCAGTAGCCAAAAGGCAAAACTGAGATGATGCAACCATTGGAACCAAGCAAAGTCTTTCCCAAGCCTTTGTATTGACAGTTAAAGAAGATAAAATAAGTCAATGTTAGTATTCAAACATGTGCAGGTTGGATGAATTGGCCATGCTAATTTGCCCATAGTTTTCAGGGATGTGTAGGTTAGATGCATTAGTCAGGGGTAAAAATAGGATTATAGGGTAGGGGAATGGGTCTGAGTGGGTTACTCTTCAGAGGGTTGGTGTGGACTTGTTGGGCCGAAGGGCCTGTTTCCACACTGTATGGATTCCATGATATGACAACTATTTAATAAGAACTATAGTTTTTAAAATGTTGTTACAAATATGAAATGTCACAAATATGAAATCCAGGTCCCTGCACCAAGTGCAGTGTGTGGAACAGATTTAATGCTGTGAATAGTTAGAAATAGTTGAGTGTAGCAGATTTTGAAAATGTGTTCATGCTAGCAGTTGAAGATGGTGCATTTTTCTGGTGGATCTGACAAATTATTGCATTTGATCCTTCCTTAGCTTGTGGTATGCTCTATGTTGCAAACCTCTCTAGCAAATGTAAGTAAATTTGGTGCTTAGAAACAATCAATTCAGCTGAAAAAATGTCTGTATGCTATGGAACTGTTTGTTTCATTGAAGTGTGTCATTTTATTGAAAAGTTTGGAAACCACTACTCTATAACTCTCACACTAACCAGTTATTAAGGTCTGGCAGGAAAGCCCTGGCTTTGCCAAAGGGGCCCACATGTCTTTGAGGGTGTCCTCCACTGAGTTCTAGCTCTAGCTGTGGCCATCATTAACAGTGGAGCTGCGAAGCTGCCAACCTTCTGATTAACCAAGCAGTTTTTGAGGATGGGTGACCAATTGGATGGCTGCCCTGACAGCAGTCTGTATTGGTCACTGCCAGCAGTATGCCAGCTCAGATTCAATTGGCTAAAGTTGGGTCAGCTCCTATGTTTAATTTTGGGTTGGACACGTCAAACTCGGCCGCAAAATTCAGTTTGAGGTTTCTGTGCACAGAACTGGCTGGCTTAGCTTTCAACTTCCAGCAATTGGCTTGCACATGCCCCTTTTTATGGTAAAACATACATTTTGCTTTCATTGAATCGTATTACTCCTCCAATCTGTCTTTCTCTATTCTAAAAAGCATCTAGATTTTTATTTCTGTTATTCACCTCATTGATTACTATTAAACTTTAGAAAAATGTCCCTCTAGCTTCTCTGTGCCTCTGGAAGCAAATGTTTGCTGATACCTGTGTATTTTGTGGAAAAATAATGCAACCATTAGCTAAAACTGCTACTTCCCTTGTTTTAGAAACTTTTCTGCCTTCTAAGTTGGAGGTACTTCCTAAAGGAATAGCATTGTTGAATTTCTCCCCTAAGAACATTGCTTGATCATTCTTGACCATTACCTTATTACACTATTTCCCTTTATTTCACAATTACCACAGAAGCCTGATTCTGTCTTTATCATAAGTGTCTTAACTTTGTCTATAAATGTCACGGTGTTATACAATTGTCAATTAACTGTCAATCAGCGTGAACTTGTGATCTTTCTGTGGCAACACTTCTACCAGTAAGAGTTCAAATGTCAGTGAAGCTCTACTCTTCTCTCACATAGTATATTGTTTGTCTCTTTAAATTGCTATTCTTGCAAATTGTCCTGCAATTGAGTGCAAGATGAAAAGCTTTGATAGTATTTGTCTTTCTTTAGCATACTCAAAATCTAATTTGTCTAAACTCTGGCCAAACCCAGTGTATGTTTTCTTTCTTCTGTGGGTTTGAGATTCCCACAAGATTCCCACAATTTTGTTGCAACCCCCTTGGGGGGGTAGGTGGGAGTGGAAACCAATAATGTTTTTAAAAATTGTAGTTTCAGTTAGTAACTGACATTTCAATAGAATAACATTTCATGGTCTCAGACTTTTAAGACTGTAGCACTGAACTGAAAGCACTTTTTGTCGGCAAACGTACTTTAAAATAAGGAATGCAACTTGTTTTTCCTTTGATTTTAGCACAATCAAGAATGCTTTACAGTTTCTTTAAGTGGATACTATATTCAGTTCTCTCAGAATCAGTTCAAAATGCTTCTTAACTCCTGAGAATTTATTTCTGTTCTTACAGCATAGTTTGTCGCAAACCTCACTCACTCAGCATTTTCTCAGGAAGCAACAGATATAGCCACAAAACTGGCTGGCTTAGCTTTAAATTTCCAGTAACTGGCTTTCACACGCCCCCTTTTCTGGAAAAAGTAAAATTGTGGCTTCATCAAATCATTTTATTTCTCCACACAGTCTTTCCCCTATTCTGGGAAAATCCGTCGTCTACAATAAGAGCATTATTGAAGATCCTAACTCAGTAAAAGCCAGATGGATCTTTCAGTATTGTTTTAATTTTTTTTTCATTTCCAATCTGATGTGGGGTTTTTACCTGTATTCCAGGACTATGAACTGGGGAGATGTTCTGCCTCTTCTTGCCATCTTTCTCCTGCACCTGACAGACCATGTCTGTGAATTTTCTGAGATGCCATTGAAATCCTTCCCCTCTCAAAGCACATTTCCATGGTAATTTGAATCACATGGACCTTGTATTCACATAGAAATCCTGATTAGATAACTTTGATAGGTCAACAATCTTGCAACTTGGAATTAAAGGATATTTTAAAGCAGAACTGTTTAAAACCCACCCTTTTTAATACTTTTTTTTCTCAGACTTTGCTAAGAATGAGACTATGTTTCCACAAAGGCTGCTGCTATTATTTAGAAGCATAAACACCTCACATCTTCTTCCAATAAAACAAACTGGACTTTCCTAAATCTTGATCAATCAAATTACACAGGCTTGCTGTCAGATAGATTTCAAAATAGGTTACTCTGCCCTCTTTATTTTCCCTTCAATTAAAAGACCCACAGAACATGACAATCCTACAACGCTGAAAATTATAACAAAGTTCACACTTATGTTAAGAGATGTGGTAAAACTTATTCAGCTCAAATATGAATATTTATTACAAATGATATTTGCTGTCTCACTTCATGCAGAATGTATGTTTGAGCTATTATCAGAATATAAGAACAATTGAAAAACAAATACAAAATTTGCAATGCTGATTATTGAGATAATGAGGCTACTGTAGCAGCTGGAGCTTGAGGTTTTGGCTAATACTTGCAGACAACACATTTTATTCCAAATCCCTATCAGTCCTTCACAGCCTGTGACATTATGCAAAGGGTTTAATGAATCCGGAGAGAAAAGTAGAAGGTTGGTACATTATTTGAAGGACAAGTCTGCAAAGGAGAAATTACATATGAGAGTCTTGGTGACTATGTGATTCCATCTGCAGCCTTGCTATACATCTGGAATAGGAGAGCCACCAGCCAGAGCAAGCAAGGCACACTGGGAGTCCAGAGGTTTTAAGTAGACCCCTAAAGTCACTTCATATTTCTTTTCTGCCAACACAGTCTGACAAAGATCCTCACTTTCCAACAATTTTGACAAAGACTATGGCCCAAATTTCTTTACACATCCTTCACCTTCAAAAATGAAACTGAATCATAGAATCCCTACAATGTGGAAACAGGCCATTTTACCCAACAAGTCCATACCGACCCTCTGACGAGTAACCCACCCAGACCCATTCCCCTACCCTTTTATTTCTACATTTACCCCTGACTAATGCATGTAACCTACACATCCCTGAAAACTATGGGCAATTTAGTATGGCCAATCCACCTAACGTGCACATCTTTAGATTGTGGGAGGAAACCAGAGCACCTGGAGAAGCCCACACAGACACAGGGAGAATATGCAAACTACACACAGACAGTCGCCTGAGGCTGGAATCGAACTAGGCAGCAATGCTAACTACTGAGCCACTGTGCCGCCCCCAACAAATCAAAACTGGAATCAAACTGCTATTACCTCAAACACCAGGAAGTGCCAAAAAAATCTTTTTTTCTCAAATCCCTTGCTGATGATGGTTTGTACCAGCTATCTTACTACTCCTGTGAAGTGCTCTCTTAGTGATATAAATTTGAACAGCATGGAGAAGCACTATCAAGCAGCAATCACTCTCCATAGATGCTGATCCTTGCTGAGTTTCTCCAGCAATTTTTGTTACTGCTGAGAGGGAGGTTGAAATACAGGAAGAATTACTTGATGAGTATACAACTAAGGACTGAATACCGAAGACCCAGAACAGTAAGAGGGAGATTGAAGTGCAAATGTGCTGGCAGTTGGGGGAATTTGAATGTAGTTAATTAAGAAATTTGAAATAAAATGCTAGGTTCAGTTATGATGATCATGTAACTCTCAGATTTTCTTAAACATCTATTGAGTTCTGCATTGTCTTTTGTGGGACAAAACGGGATATCCTTCCCTTGTCTGCCTACAGGTGACTCCATACTGACAACGAATCTTCACTGCCCATCGACAAGTGTGACTGAGTAGCACCAAGACAGACCAAGTCCGAAAGGATGTAGTTGGACTTGTGGCAGGTGATTTGTGGGAATCAACAAAAGGAAAATAAATCTATTTGTCTCCACCAATCTACCTGTCACAGAAACATCTGCTCATTATAGTATTGGAAGGAATGACCCCATACAGTCCTAGTGGAGATGAGATCCAACTCTAATCATGAGGACTCACTTCATTACTTTGTGGTGCACAATCACTGTGCTAAATGGGATAAACTCAGAACAGCTCAAAATTGGACATTTGTGAGGAGTCTTGGACCATCAGCAGCAGCAAGATTGTATTCTACTACGATCTGGAACCTCATGGTTCAGAATATCTCTGACTCTACCACTACCATCAAGTCAGAGGCCAGTGAACAGGAGGACATGCCAGGATCAGCAGCAGGCCTGTCTTCAAAATAAGGCATTAAGTTGACAAAACTCCTGCGTCCATGCTAAATAGTCACGCTCTAGACTAAATAAAATGATCTCACAAGCAACGGATGATATCAAAGCTCGGCAGTCTTGCCACATACAGTCATGAATGGTGGTGGGCAATAAAACAACTCACTGGGAGAGGAGAATCCAACAGCACCCTCATCTTCAATGGTACAGCATCCCAGAATGTCAGTGCTAAAGCCAAGGCTGAAACATTTTAACTGTTTTCAGCCAGAAGTTCTCAGCAGCAAATCCATCCTGACCTCCTCCTGAGGACCTCACCATTATAGATGCTTCTGTTTAGACAATTTAGTCCATGTCACACATTGTAAAAAATGGTTTAAGATACAGGACACAGCAAAGGCAATGGACAGAGGCTCAAGAACTAGCTATAGGCTTAACAAAGTTGCCCTGTACAGCTGTCAGTCTGGCATCTCCCTGACAATGTGGAAAATTGCCCAGTCATGTCCCGCCTACAGAAGGTGCAACAAATCATAACTGGCAATAAACAATTATCAGGAAAGTGAGGGAAGGTGTAGCTGGCATGCTATCAAGTGATAGCCCAAGTACCAGATTAGTCACTGATGCTCTGCTTGGGTTCTGCCAAGGCCATTTAACTGTGGATCACCTTATACTTTGGTCTAAAGTGGACAAAAGTGCTGAATTCCACAATTGAAGTGAGAGTGATTGCCATTGACATCAAGGTAACATCTGATTGAGTGTGATATTAAGGTGCCTTTGTAAAACTGAAGACAAGTGGGAATTAGTGGGTAACTTTATAACATTAGGTAGATTCATACTTAGCATAAAAGAAGATTTTTTAAGTACAATTATCTCAGCCAGATCCCATCTCTGCAGGACTTGCTCAGGCTAATGCCCTCGGCTCAACCATCAAAAACTGCATTATCGATGAACTTCCCTCCATCATTAAGTCAGAAGTGGGGATATTTGCCAATGTGCAGCACCATTTACAATACCTCAGTCAATGAAGTAGACCATGTCCATTACCTGCAAGACCTGGACAATATTCAGGCCTCAGCCGGATAGTGGTAAGTGATATTGGTACCACAAAAATGCCAAACAATGACCACCTTTAACATGAAAGAAATTAACCTGTGTTCTGAGGAAGGGTCACTGGACCCGAAACATTAACTCTGATTTCTCTCCACAGATGCTGCCAGACCTGCTGAGATTTTCCAGCTATTTCTGTTCTTGCTTGTGAAAAATTTGACCAGATCTGCTTCACATTAACCCTTTTGGAACCATTACCTTGTCCAACAGAATGCAGAGATTTCTTAAAATGCATTCAGAAGAATTTTTTAAATGATTATACAGCAAGCCCAACAAGACCAATGGTCGGTTTGATTTAGGAATAAAGCTGACTGGAAGAAAAGGCTATCAGAGGGAGAAAATTTTATGAGGAATGTTAACATTTCAATTACATTTGTTGAATTTTCGAAAACTCCTAAAGTAGACCAGGAGTGGAAGTTTTTTAACTTGGGATAGGCCAGTTTTATTAAGCTGAGATATGAATTGGCAAAAATGGACCAGAGAGTGCCTCCTGGACCAGAATTTTCCCTTAAAGCAGGAAGAGAATTTCAAGGTCTACTGAGGTAAGAAAACTGACTGTATCCTCCAGCCAGCAGAATGACAAAGTTAAGACCACAGAGCAGGTCATCCTCAATCAGAGGGAAGTGCCTTCAGAACCCACAGTGCCCTGGCAGTGAATAGGACTGATGCTGGGACATCAGCATCCCCACTTCCAGATGGAAGATCTCTGCCAAGAAAGGTGGCACTGTTTGGGAGGCTTTCAAGGGCTAGGAGACAGCAGGGAGAGGGAGTCTCAGGGCTTGAAGTGAGGGAAGAAAGTTGACTATCAGAGACCACTATCCTGCCTTGGTCCATTTCCTCAGTTAGCTCAAGGAGATGCACATCAAGGTTAACCACACCAACTCTACATAAAAAAAACAAGAACTGCGGATGCTGGAAATCAGAAACAAGAACAGAAATTACTGGAGAAACTCAGTAGATCTAGCAGCATCGAGGGAGATAAAGCAGAGTTAATGTTTTAGGTCCTGCGACCCTTCTTCAGAACAGATAGTGGTTTGGAAAAGGTTGGTATTTATGCAGACGACGGGGAGTCAGGGTTGGGGGTAGGGGTTGGGATTTACCAAGATTTTGCCAGGAATGGAGGGTTTGAGTTATAAGGAGAGATTCAATAGGCTGGGACTTTTCTCACTGGAGCATAGGAGGTCGAGAGGAGACGTTATAGAGTCATAGAGTCATAGAGATGTACAGCCGACCAGATAACCCAACCTAATCTAGTCCCACCTGCCAGCACCCGGCCCATATCCCTCCAAACACTTCCGATTCATATACCCATCCAGATGCCTTTCAAATGTTGCAGTTGTACCAGCCTCCACCACATCCTCTGGCAGCTCATTCCATACACGTACCACCCTCTGCATGAAAAAGTTGCCCCTTAGGTCTCTTTTATATCTTTCCCCTCTCTCCCTAAACCTATGACCTCTAGTTCTGGACTCCCCCACCCGAGGGAAAAGACTTTGTGTATTTACCCTATCCATGCCTCTCATAATTTTGTAAACCTCTATAAGGTCACCCCTCAGCCTCTGACTCTCCAGGGAAAACAGCCCCAGCCTGTTCAGCCTCTCCCTATAGCTCAAATCCTCCAACCCTGGCAACATCCTTGTAAATCTTTTCTGACCCCTTTCATGTTTCACAACATCTTTCCGACAGGAAGGAGACTAGAATTGCATGCAATATTCCAACAGTGGCCAAACCAATGCCCTGTACAATCCCTGCAACATGACCTCCCAACTCCTGTACTCAATACTCTGACCAATAAAGGAAAGCATACCAAACGCCTTCTTCACTATCCTATCTACCTGCGACTCCACTTTCAAGGAGCTATGAACCTGCACTCCAAGGTCTCTTTGTTCAGCAACACTCCCTAGGACCTTACCATTAAGTGTGTAAGTCCTGCTAAGATTTGCTTTCCCAAAATGCAGCACCTCGCATTTATCTGAATTAAACTCCATCTGCCACTTCTCAGCCCATTGGTCCATCTTGTCCAGAGCCTGTTGTAATCTGAGGTAACCCTCTTTGCTGTCCACTACACCTCCAATTTTGGTGTTATTTGCAAACCTACTAACTATACCTCTTATGCTCGCATCCAAATCATTTATGTAAATGACAAAAAGTTTTGGACCCAGTATCGATCCTTATGGCACTCCACTGGTCACAGGCCTCCAGTCAGAAAAACACCCCTCCACCACCACCCTCTATCTACTATGTTTGAGCCAGTTCTGTATCCAAATGGCTAGTTCTCCCTATATTCCGTGAGATCTAACCTTGCTAATCAGTCTCCCATGGGGAACCTTGTCGAACGCCTTACTGAAGTCCATATAGATCATATCTACCGCTCTGCCATCATCAATCTTCTTTGTTACTACTTCAAAAAACACAATCAAATTTGTGAGACATGATTTCCCACGCACAAGCCATGTTGACTATCCCTAATCAGTCCTTGCCTTTCCAAATACATGTACATCTTTTCCCCTAGGATTCCCTCCAACAACTTGCCCACCACTGAGGTCAGGCTCACTGGTCTATAGTTCCCTGGCTTGTCCTTACCACCCTTTTTAAATAGTGGCATCACGTCAGCCAATCTCCAGTCTTCTGGCACTTCACCTGTGACTATCGATGATACAAATATCTCAGCAAGAGGCCCAGCAATCATTTCCCTAGCTTCCCACAGAGTTCTAGGGTACACCTGATCAGGTCCAGGGGATTTATCCACCTTTAACCGTTTCAAGGCATCCAGCACTTCCTCCTCTGCAATATGGACATTTTGCAAGATGTCACCATCTATTTCCCTATGTTCTATATCTTCCATATCCTTTTCCACAGTAAATGCTGATGAAAAATACGCGTTTAGTATCTCCCTTATTTTCTGCAGCTCCACACAAAGGCCGCTTTGCTGATCTTTGAGGGGCCCTATTCTCTTTCTAGTTACCCTTTTGCCCTAAAAACACTGAAGGGTAAAGATAAATTGAATTGCAAGTGTGTGTTTCCCTAGGGTTGAGGATTTCAAGTCTGGGAGGCATATTTTTAAGTTGAGAGGAAAAAGATTTCCAAAAGACGTCGGGGCAATTTTTTACAAAGGGGTGGTTTGTGTGTGGAATGAACTTCCAGAGGAAGTGGTGGATGAGTGGCCTGTTACAGCAATTACAACACATTCAGATAAGTATGTGAAAAACAAACTTTTGGAGGGATATGGGCCAAGCACGAGCAGGTGGGACTAGTTTAGCTTGGGATTACTGTTGGCATGGGCTAGTTGATCCGAAGGGTCTGTTTCAATGCTGTATGACTGTACGACTCCATAACAAGAGATGCACAGACTAATAGAAGGATAATGATGAGCCGAGGGGAAAGAAAAGCTGGTAATAGGGAGTATTAGTCGGTGAAAATGGATTGGCTGTAATGAAAGCAACCCATATGATAACAAGGCCTGGGCTATGGGGATGGGTATGGACAGGGGAGACGATGCTCAGGCCCTAAGATTATTGAACTCAATACTGAGTCCTGAAGGCTGCAGGCCCTCAGGTGGAAAATGAGGTGCTGTTCTTCCAGCTTGCACTGAGCCTCACTGGTGCACTGCAGTAAGCCTGAGATTGGGATATTAGCCATGGAACACAATGGCAGACAAACTGAAAGTTTTGGGTCATTTTTGTGGCCAGGTCATAGGCATTCTGTAAAGCGGTTGCCCAGTCTACGATTCATCTTCCCAATATAGAGGAGATTGCTGACTCTATCTTGCCTGTCAGAGTGAAAGTAACCGCAACCCAGGCTGGATACGTGCTCACCATTTGCAGCTCTCAATTGTTGGCAGGGAGAGCCAGTCAAGCTTGGCCCTTGCATCCAAAACTGAGTTTCTGTGGTGTTGGGAACAGTGTTGTCATCTCCCTGATGCTAAGTGAATATCTTCTCTTCTTGCCACCTCATCACTGCGCTGATTTAAAAAAAAAGTGTCAGAGTAGCGGGAGAACTTCAAGAAAAAAACTTGCCAGGCTTCACAGCAAACACATTCCAACAAAATATGGGACTCCCAAACCCAGGCCCCTTCCCTTCCCTCCATCCCAACATGTCAAGGAACACACAGGTTCATACAAGGCAAGAAAGGTAATGCTGAAGACAGTGACAAGTGACAATGTAAATCCCTTTTACCTTCTGTCCATTGGGAAAGTTATTTCATTTTGAAAAGACTGAGGCCTGTTTCCCAAGCCCCTGTTTGCTTTTGTTATATTGGGAATGATGGAGAGTAAATAGAGATGTAAAACATGATGAAAAGCTCTCGATTGATTCGCTTGAAATAATCTATTGCTCTTGGCAGAGAGCTTAATAATCGGGGGGGAATAGATTTAAAGTAATTGACAGAAGAATTGAGGAGATTTATTCTCACTCAGAAGTTGGGAGGAGTCAGCAACATATTTGCCTGCACAGCTGTCAGCATTAGGGACCCTCATTGTATGTAAAAAAACAACTCGAATGTGAACTTGGAATACAATAATCCGTAACTGATTAACTTCTTTTTCAGCCAGTAGAGACACAATGCCTGATTGGTCTCCTGTTGTGTTGTAAATATTCCAAGCAATTAGAAAACATAACATTCTATCATAAGCGGGGCAACTAATATAGAGTGATAAAAATTGTTTTGAGGGGCTATCAACAAAAATAACCTAAACATTCCTAGATGTCGCTTTCATTTTTTCAGATGCAAAATTAATGCTTAATAGGGCAGACATGACATTTGTACTCATCTGGCATTGCCATAGGGTTGCCTACTATATTGGTGAATGGAAAAACTTATTGGGTGTGCCTTCTTACCAAGTCAGTGTAGGCAGGAATCCTTGCATCAGTTCAGAGTAAAAGGCGGACATGGGCCAATTTAAGTCATGCTTTATGCAAGCTGTGTTTCTTTTACAGAAGATTGTAAGTAATCTTAGTGTACTCAGTTTCTCAAGCAACAACCTAATTTCTTTTGCTCCTTAGTGACAGTGGAGCATATGCAAGATATGTTTCTCTCCGCGCTGCAATTGGTTTGCTATCCGATTTTTAAATTGAACCCATTTCCTGCCCTGTGCCACATTTACCAAACCAAGGATTGTACATGCCGGTTTAAGGTTTATTAACAGGAGGTTAGTCAGTACTGTTTGAGTTTAACAGTGTGCAATATTCTGAATTCTCAGTTCACTAGGACATCTAAAGAAGAAAGAACAGTACAGCCCGGGAACAGGCCATTGGGCTCATCAAGCCCATGCTGACGCATGAAGCCTTTCGATACTAAAAAGCTTTTGCATCTATGCAGTCTGTATTCCTCTATTCCCTACTTAATCACGCATCTGTCAAGATGCCTCTTAAACATTGTTATTGTATCTGCTTCTAACACTATTTCCTCTGGCAGCACATTCCAGGCAATTACCAGCCCCTGTGTAAGAGAAAAACTGTGCAGCCATTTCTAATTGAGAACGATGAAGAAAAACATACATATGCTGTCAACCAGTTATGGAAAGAGTTTAAATGTCAAGTTTATTTATTCAGAATTTATGACCCTTCTTCGTTGAGGGGAACAAAACTAAACCTCCCGTGATTAATTAGGGACATTTAAATTAACAACACAACATCATGAAACAGATTATTTTGTCATTATCACATTGCTGTTTGAGGGAACTTTGCTGCTGCATTTTTCTACGTTATGTCAGTGACTACCCTTCATCACATAGACTGCAGTGGTTCAAGGCTATAGCTGATGTTGAAAGAAATGAAAATTAGTGATGAGTCAGCGTTGGAAGTTGGAATATGGTGGGGGTTATAAAGGTAAGGAAGGGTAAGAATTTTAAAATTGAGATCTTGCTGAAGTATTGACCAAAGAAGTGGATTGAAGTGAATGGGACATGGTGTGAATTAAGATATGGACAGCAGTAATTAGAGATTTATATGTGGCACGATATATGGGGGATAGAACACGATTGATTAGCAAGAATTAACCTTGATTCAGTGGAAAGAATCCTCTAATGAGAAGATAATGTGTCTGAGCTCAATTCTGTGACTTGAACACATATTCAGACCAATCTCTCACTCAGAATGCACATGCGGCACTGTTGCAAGACCAGTCTTTTGGATGAGATGTCAAACTGAAACCTTACGTGTTCCATGTTGTCAAAACAAATTCCATGGTACCATCCAATACTCTAAAAATAGTTAAAAATCACACAACACCAGGTTATAGTCCAACAGGCTTAATTGGAAGCATACTAGCTTTCACACTAGCGTCGCTCCGAAAGCTAGTGTGCTTCCAATTAAACCTGTTGAACTATAACCTGGTGTTGTGTGATTTTTAACTTTGTACACCCCAGTCCAACACCGGCATCTCCGAATCTAAAAAATAGATTATCCAATCACTTGTCACATTGCTGTAGGTGGCACCTTGCTGTGTCTAAATGGATGCCAGCAGTTGTGGAGTGGTGATTTTACTGGGCAAGTAATCCAGAGCCCCGGACTAATACTATATGTTTGAATTTTGTCTGTCACGCTGTGACAGACACTGAAATTTGAATACAATTAAAAATATTTGAAATTAGATGTTAGTTTAATGGCAACCATGTAACTATTACTGATTATAGCAAAAGCCCACATGGTTCACAATGTCCTTTAAGGAAGGGATTCTGTTGTCCATACCTGGTGGGCCTACATGTGACTCCAGACCCACAACTATGTAGTTGCCTCTTAAATTGTCTTAGAAAGCCAATCAGATCAAGACGGAATTAGAGTAACTATTGGCCTAGTCAATGATGACCATTGTGGCTCAATGATTAGCACTGTCACCTCACAGCGCCATGGGCCTGGGTTCGATTCCAACCTTGGGTGACTGTCTGGGTGGAGTTTGAACATTCTCCCTATGTCTGCATGGGTTTCCTCTGGGTGCTGTAGTTTCCTTTCAAAGTCAAAAGATGTGCAGGTTAGATGGATTGACTGTGTTAAATTGTAATTTTTAGTGTTATGCATTAGACCAGACCACTCAAGACATTCTTACGCAGGCAGCCCCAGATCTAACTTTGCAATTTGTTTCAGTAAGTGTACAGTGAAAATTACCTGGAGTAAGATATCTGGGTGGATGACTAGATTTTAAAACAGATAAAAAATTATTTACAAAATTCACAATGAAACACAACAAACAGAATGAAGAATCCCTACAGAACCCAACCTATCCAGCTCGACTTAATTATGCTGTTCCGAATACACACAACAGTCCCAATAAGTAAACTCTCTTTAAAACCCAGTATAAATGGAACGCGTGCTTACAGGTTGAAGTCGAAGGTCAGAAAAGAGAGAGAGTTTCCACACAGCTCCCTGTTGAACTTCCCAGTTCAAGACTGAACTAAAACTGCTCAGCTCAGCTAGCTAGAGAGCTGACCACTCCACTTTCATTACACAGGTCACTTCTAAAACATGACCATTTTGGCCTGAAGTCTCATTTGTTTACATATAAACAAAAGGCCTCTCAAAATCCTTTTCATCTCTGTACCAAACCAGACTGATCGGAGCCCGGCCCGGTTTATTACCTCTCTGAAAAAAATCAAGGACAGTCTCCTTGATCCAAGGAACAGCTTAGGAAAAAAAAGAGATGTGCAGGCTAGGTGGATTAGCTATCATAAATTTGGGGATAGGGTGGGTCAGCACAGAGTCAATGGGCTGAATGGCCTCTGTCTGCACTGTGGGGATTTTGTGAGTTGGAATAAAGAATAAAAATATAACATTCAGTACCCATCAAAACGTTTTGGGATATTGAGCTAAACTATTTCTGAGCAAAATCTGTCTTAAATTCCTTTCATTTAAATGCACTAATGATATTTGTTGAAAGAAAAGCGAGTACTTTAATATCACATTCTAAGTAATTGCAATGTTAAGCAGCTGCTGTGGGAAAATATCTCAGATGGAAAGAAATATAAGTGTCATAAAAGCTTTTCCTGCCATATGATGTGCACCGCTTGTCTGAAGTTGCTTTATAATTTGCTGCAAAATATTTTGTTTTCAGTCTAGTCTGAAGATATTAAGAAGCAAAAGAAGACCTGTCTGTGGATGTTATTCAGCACTTCGCTGTTGTATTGTAACCCAAAATTATCCATCTAAAGTTTAAACTCCTCTGGAAATTGCTGCATGATGGGTATGTTGGGACAGAGTCATGAATCACTTCTGCCATAGTACATCTGATCTCTAGCTCTCTGGATACTGGGAGATCTAGGCCACAGTGACACCACTTGTCGCTCCTGACAGTTTGAATACATCCATATTAGCCTTAATCTGTGACTCAGATCTTCCAGTCTTCTGGGAGTCAGAGACCAGAAACATCCCCAAAGTCAGAGCCTGGTGGAAGTTGCAAATCATTGGCAATGTGGCAATTACTGGGAAATTTAAACTTCCAATGTGCAATTACCCAATGTCCAGGGACCTTCAGAAAAGCCCCCAAATCTGAATTCTTCAGAGTGTTTAAATTTAAATTAATAGTTTCCCAGGAAGGGGAGAGGGATTAAAATTAGCTTTGTTAATTTTACAACAGTCACCCTCTCCCCTATCTCCTACTGGATCCCTCAATCACTAGTATTGCAGTCCCCTCTTCGACACCCAACAAGCCCTGTCACCACCAGTCACTCTAACTTTAAGTACAAATTACAATAAATTGCACAGCCCTGATGTTAGACTAGCAGGTCTATAATATCCTGTTTTCCGTATCACTTTTCTGAGATAATCAAATTATATTTGTAATGTTTATTCATGTTAATTTTAGTTAGTTATACCTCTTGATTCATCACTGTTTCCTAACAATGTCAGCTGTATTGTCCCCTTGTTCTTCTGTCAAGGCTAAAGCAAAACAACTATTCCATAACCTATTTTTGTTTATTTTGTTTGCAATATTAACTATATGTAGTTATGAAGGTTCCTACATTATCCACAACTACACTTTGTCTTCTAATATAATTGCAAAATTGTTTTTAATCTTGCTTTCCCTCATGATTTCTCTTTGGATTTTATTTTAAATTCCAAAAGATAATGGGAAGCAACTTTTATTAGGTCATGCTGCTTTTTTGTGACATAATTCATTTAAAGTTGATGTAACCTCAAACGAGCAGTAAGTTTTAAAGCAAAAATTGCTTTTAATACAAAATGAGTTTCTTTTGCAGTAAGTGTAGAAGAAAATTACAGCTGAAGTTGGCTCATTTCACAAACAGGCCATGTCCAGAACAAATTAATGGCAATTGTATTTCTACTATCTGTGGTCATTTACAGACCTCTGCTTCTTTAAGGCATGAGAATATTTTAAATAGACATGCTTTACCAGCCTTAGAATACATCTTATTTTTAATTTACTAGGAAAATAACTGCAGAATCCCAAGATGATTAGCAAGCGGTTCTGTATAGTTATTAAAAGTAATTTGCAATAATTAAAAAACTGTGATACTTGCAGGTGGTAGACAGACGCTATGATGTAAGATGTGATTTCTTTTTCTCATAAATTCATCTCTGACTGTGTTAGTCAAACTACACCAAGTTACCACTTCTAAATATATCAATAAAGCAATTTTAAAAAATCATTTTATAAAATGCTGCTCTGTTGAGATCGCTAATGACAGATTCCGTTTTCAGTGAAATGCAAATATGTTGGAACAGAAAATATGAAGCAACTTCTCAAAACAAGAGTAATTTTGGGTTGAACTAGCAATGAGATTGCCAATGTCACCCAATGTGGAAACTTTGTTGTCAGCTATTTACAGCAAACATATGCTTACATAAAAATATAAACTTTATCTAAAAACTCTTTGTTATTGCTATAAAATTATAGAAATAAGAACATAACAAATAGGAGCAGGAGTCGGCCATTTGACCCATTGGCCTTGCTCTGTCATTTAACTACATCATGGCAAATTTTCTACTTCACCCACCTTTCTGCACCATCCCCATATTCCTCAATGTTTTAAATTTGTAGAAATAATCTGCAGGTATGCCAGTAAACTCAGAAAAAATATCAAAGCACGTACAGGAATCTGATCTTCAAAGGGAACTCTCAACTGCAAAACTTATGGACTTTTTGAAAGTCATCTGGTATCCCGAGGTGATTAGACTAAATTCTTGTTGTACATAAACTCATGTTTTGTTTTTCCATCCTTGAACTCCATGGAAGACGTTAGAATATTTCTGAATTACCCAAAAATATTGAGGAACATTTTGCAAGCTATGCGTTTGTCAGAGGTAAAAATAAAGGTTCAGCAGTCTATAGATAAGTCTTGTATTTAGCAAAACTCCTATAGTTTTTTTATTTCTAACTGTACTGCTCCTCTCCATTTGAAACAATCAGCACAGGTGAAATCAAGTATGGTATGACATTTATAAACACAATGTTGTTCAGTCAAATCTTATCCAATGTTCTTCATCCTTCACCATGGCTCTTGCAGTAGCTGAAGACACATCCATGTTTCTTCCTGTGGTAAATTTGTGCTTCCATTTTTTTGCTGTCATGGCAGACAATTGGACCATTGTGGGTTCCATAGATTCTTGTGGCACGGTATTTGTGTCATAGAATTATTGAATTCCTACAGTGAGGGAACGGGCCATTTAGCCCATCAAGTCCACACAGACCCTTTGAAGAGCGTCCCACTCAGGCACCACCCCTTCTATCCTATCCCTGTAACCCTGAATTTCCCATGGCAAATCCACCTAACCTGCACAGCTTTGGACTGTGGAAGGGAACCAGAGCACCTGGAGGAAATCCATGCGGACACGGTGAAGAATCTGAAAACTTCAAACAGCCATCAGAGGCTGGAATTGAACCTGGGTTTCTGGTGCTGTGACATAGCAGTGCTAACCACTGAGCCACTGTGTTGCCCAACTCTGACTTTCTCCTGTGGGTGTGAAGTGAAAAAAATGGTCAACCTTTGAATAATTAGCGGTGGAAGTGGGAGAAATTTTCTGATATGTACTTGGACCAAGTTGTGGTAGAAGGAGGGAGGACTGTTTGTATTAATTGGTGATCCAAAGCAAATTACACAGAGGAACATAGGAGTGGCATTGGGCATTCAGCATTTCAAACCTGTTCCTTCTTTCAGTTAGATCATGGCTAATGAGTTTCTTAATTCCAACAACCCACATTTCTTTTGCAATTCTTATGAAAGAAGGTTGCCTGAATTAGGCTGGCATTTTAGAATCTTTGGATTGAAAGTTAAAAGTCCTTCACAGAACTGCCAGACAACTTTCTTTACACTTTATAAAGTGCTAACTTTTAACGGATCCTGCTCGTTAATGTATTTTTTCACATGTGACTTTCTAATGATTATGAATTAAAATATAAAAGGAGAAATGTGCATATGTTCCACCTCCACGTTTCACTATTCAGACAGTTTCAGTAATTTAATATTCAGTTCAGTTCTACTATTAAAATGTAATTACACACACCCTTCAGAAAGGTAATGTAAAACAACACAATTGTACCTCATTGTTAATGCAGATTATAGGCTGAGGCAGCTGCAGAAGGATAGATAAAAAATGTGTGATGATTAAGCACCTATATGTGGCACAGAGCACATTCGATATGAAGGAGCTACATCCTTCTTGAAGAGTTCATCTGTTCTTATGTGTTTTATCAAGTCAGTGGAAGTATTCCCAAATTTGGGGAACATCTAACATTAAGAGGACAGGTAGAATGATTGAACAGCCGTTCCGCACATGAAATCTAAATTTTGATTTTAGAACAGGTAGCAAGAGGTATTTTACATAATGGCACCATTCTTTAGAAGTGTGCAGCAGTTAAGATCTTTGAAGATGGCAGGGCATAACGAAAGAACAGTTAGAAAAGCTTCTTGATTTTTCTGCTTTGCAAGTAGAAGTATTGAATGTAAAATTCTGCTTTGCTAAATCTTGATAAAACTCTGGTTAGGTCATGACAGGAGTACAATACTACAGCTGGTGCCATGCTATGCCTTGAAGATGTGTGATATACCTTAAATGGACCTAAGCTCATGATGTCATCATTGTCTGTGATCCAATCGTATAAACAACCCCATCTTTGTTCTCTTGCAGCAGAATTTGCTGAGAAATGTAAAGCTGCAGTATATCCAGATAACTTAGCTTGAGCCCAGACACACAAGTGCCTGCCATTGCAGTGTAATATGTGGACACCAGATGCAGTAAAAAAAGTTCATTGAATTTTTCGGCACCTTGGAAAGTGAATGTATCACAGCCAAATTTGGGGATGACACAAAAATAGTTAGGAAGCCAAGTGGTGAGCATGACAACAGCGTTTATAAAGGTTTGTAGACCGGTTAAGTGAAAGGGCAAAAACTTAGTAGATGCAATATAATGTGAGAAAATGTGAGGTTATCCACTTTGGCAGGAAGGACAGAATTCCTGAATATTATTTAAATTGAGAATAACTGTAGAAATCCACAGAACAGAAAGATTTGGGAGTTCATATCCATGAATCACACAAAGTTAGCATCTAAGTTCAGCAGCTAATGAGAAGGCAAATGGAATATTGGCATTTATTTCAAGGGGAATTGGGTACATAGAGTCATAGAGTAATAGAGATGTACAGCACGAAAACAGACCCTTCGGTCCAACCTGTCCATGCCGACCAGATATCCCAACCCAATCTAATCCGATCTGCCAGCACCTGGCCCATATCCCTCCAAACCCTTCCTATTCATATACCCATCCAGATGCCTTTCAAATGTTGCAGTTGTACCAGCCTCCACCACATCCTCTAGCAGCTCATTCCATACACGTACCACCCTCTGCGTGAAAAAGTTGCCCCTTAGGTCTCTTTCATATCTTCCCCTCTCACCCTAAATCTATGCCCTCTAGTTGTGGACTCCCTGATCCTAGGGAAAAGACTTTGTCTATTTATTCTATCCATGCCCCTCATAATTTTGTAAACCTGTATAAGGTCAACCCTTAGCCTCCGACACTCCAGGGAAAACAGCCCCAGCCTGTTCAGCCTCTCCCTATAGTTCTCAGAGAACAGAACACTTTGACTCACCGAACAGCTACAAGCATTTTTCTCAAATCACGTAACTGGTATAAATTTTCAGTAAACTTGCAATAGGTATTATGATGGATTTGAGATAAGGTGCTGAAATCAAGGATACTTCTAAATTCATTTCAACATTTAATCAGTCATAACTTACTCCCATTTCTTTGAGGTGAATATCAAACACATTGATACATTGTGGAATTTCAGGATCATTTTATTGATGAACCACAGAGGATTATTTTATACAGCAGCCTCCCATTTTTGTCTGATGTCATGAAATGTTTTTTGGAAAGAATTTCACATTTTAAAGTAAACTCTGCACTCTAGGGAATTATCCCCAATATCCTGGTCATTATTTGACTCTCAAGTAACATCACAGAAAATTGATTATGTGGTCATTATCACATTGCCGTTTGTGGGAGTTTGCAGAATGTAAATTGGCTGCATGTTTCCTACATTAGAACAGTAACCACACTTCTAAAGTGCTTCATTGACTGAATGTTTTGAGATGACCAGGGCTCATAGAATGTACTACGTAAATGTAACTGCAGTCATCCCAGTGCCACCATTGTCTGACAGCAAGCCTATTCATTTAAAAAGAGCCACAACATCAGGCTTGGCCTAGGAGGTCACCATTGGAAAACAGACAAATGTGAAGCAGGTCATTGGTATAAATTTATCATGGAGCACAGCAGAGTACAAGGCCCCTCATCTCTCGATGTTGTGCCAGCCTTACATCCTACTCACAGATCAGACTAACCTACATACCCTTCATTGTACTATCTTCCATGTGCCTATCCAAGAGTCGCTTAAATGTCCCTAATGTTTCTGACTGTACAACCACTGCTGGCAGTGCATTCCTACCACTCTCTGAGTAAAGAACCTACCTCTGACATCTCCCCTAAACATTCCTCCAATTAGTTTAAAATTATGCCCTCTTGTGCCCTGGGAAAATGCCTCTGGGTATCCAGTCCATCTATGCCTCTCAACATCTTGTGCACCTCTATCAAGTCACCTCTCATCCCTCTTTGCTCCAATGAGAAAAGACCTAGCTCCCTCAACCTTTCTTCATCAGCTGCACAAACCCAAAAGAGCTTCTTTCGCTTGAGGCCAATTGTTATGATTCAATGTAACCCTTTTAGTTAACAAAGCGAAAAAAAATCAGAAACATTTGAAATGAATTCCTTGGTTCATTGGTTGAATTTGATAAGAGAAGATTTGTAGCACATGCTTTAGGACATGTTTGTGAAAATTCAACAACTACGCAGTGTTCTTCATTGTTGTTAATTTTTCCTTTGAGGCTTGTTTGTGCAGGTACTGCTGTGTTTGCAAAAAATGCTGCAAACTATAATTGATAGCCTGGGAAAAAAGCTGTTAAACTATCAATACCATTCTTGTTGTAGTCTCTTCACAGCAGATGTTGAAATAGAATGTAAGTGTGTTGTATTCAGAATAAATACTGTTCAGCAGAAGTAGCTTTAAATCAGGGAAACATTTCGACATTTTGTGTTTGTTGCTGAAGACATTAGCCTGGCAAGTACTGGACTTAAGCATCAGATTATACTGGTTTAAATATAGCTTTGAAAAATAAAGTTGTGCATTCACCTAATTGGATGTTAAGCTGTTTTTTTCTGATGGCTCATGAAGTAAAACTAAACCTAACTAAAACTGATTGACGTATTTTAAGTATAATTATGAGTCTGGTCTGTGATATTTATGATCTGTGATATTTTAAATCCTTGGTATGTTTTCAAGGGAGAGTATGACAATTTACAGAAGACAAACTGGTTAAACGAGGAACAAAGTGATGCATCAATGCTTTAGGTGTGGAGGTTAACCTCAGATTACAACAGAAGCTTCACCAGATGGGCCAATGGGCTGAGAAGTGGCAGATAAAGGTTCATTCAGATAAATGCGAGGTGCTGCATTTTGGGAAAGCAAATCTTAGCAGGACTTATACACTTAATGGTAAGGTCCTAAGGAGTGTTGCTGAACAAAGAGAACTTGGAGTACAGGTTCATAGCTCCTTGAAAATGGAATCGCAGGTAGATAGGATAGTGAAGAAGGCAGTGGTATGCTTTCCTTTATTGGTCAGAGTATTGAGTACAGGAGTTGGAAGGTCATGTAGCGGCTGTACATGACATTGGTTAGGCCATTTTTGGAATATTGCATGCAATTCTGGTCTCCTTCCTATCAGAAAGATTAGATTAGATTACATTAGATCACATTACAGTGTGGAAACAGGCCCTTCAGCTCAACAAGTTCACACCGACCCGCCAAAGTGTAACCCACCCATACCCCAACATTTACCCCTTACCTAACACTACGGGCAATTTAGCATGGCCAATTCACCTGACCTGCACATCTTTGGACTGTGGGAGGAAACTGGAGAACCCGGAGGAAACCCACGCAGACACGGGGAGAACGTGCAAACTCCACACAGTCAGTCGCCTGAGGCGGGAATTGAACCCGGGTCTCTGGCGCTGTTCAGAAAAGATTTACAAGGATGTTGCCAGGGTTGGAGGATTTGAGCTATAAGGAGAAGCTAAACAAGCTGGGGCTGTTTTCCCTGGAGCATCGGAGGCTGAGGGGTGAAATTATGGAGGTTTAGAAAATTATGAGGGGCACGGAGAGGGTAAATAAACAAAGTCTTTTTCCTGGGGTGGGAGAGTCCAGAACTTGAGGGCATAGCTTTTGGGTGGGAGGGGAAAGATATGAAAGAGACCTAAGGGGCAGCTTTTTCACACAGAGAGTGGTGCGTGTATGGAATGAGCTGCCAGAGGAAGTGGTGGAGGCTGGTACAATTGCAACGTTTAAAAGGCATTTGGATGGGTATATGAATAGGGAGGGTTTGGAGGGATATGGATCGGGTGCTGGCAGGTGGGACTAGATTGGGTTGGGATATCTGGTCGGCATGGACAGGTTGGACCGAAGGGTCTGTTTTCATGCTGTACATCTCTATGACTCTATGACTCATTGCAGATGGTAATGTTTGGATATAATTGTAAATGCATGAGTGACATGGCAGCAATATGGCCTTTCATCAGAAAAATGAAGCAGTTGAAAATGGAAGAATGGGCCAAGGAATATAGAAATAAAAGTGACCATAATGGCTATGCCTCTCATCATGCAGCCCCTACTCACCTTCTGACACTTGCTTCATAATAGCTTGGGAGAGCTCCAAGACAGGACCATCTGTTTCCTATATCGGTTAGGAAATAACATGCTTCTTGATGAACAGACCAAGAAAATAGCAGATTATCTTTACATCTCTCAATATTTTACATTGAGAACCAAAATGAAAGGTTATTGTGATATACAAAGGTTTGCAAACAAGCAAAGCAGATAGAACCTTGTCATGATTAAGTGATATGAAGTTTTAAGTTATTTAATGGCAAAGAGTGTCTGAGGAAGAGAGGTTAGAGGTAGATAAAAACGTGCATTTGCACACAAAAATATGTAATTGTGGTAAGGAGTGGGTTATAAAGTAATCAATTTTGAAATTTGATGTCATGTATATAGGTGAGGTCATAAAGAACAATACAGAAAAAGATTAAGTGAGAAAATATTCTAAGCTTTATTGTCTACAGATCACGACGTTCCTTACCAGCAGTCGAGAAACTGTAGTTAGTATGAACTCATATTGTGTTGCATCACTGAGATATTAAGTACAAATCAAAGGAATTCCATGTCTATTAGAAGTGCCATCTTTCGAGTACCACATTGTCACTAGCTTGACATCCAGGGAAGTGTATGGCTATATGCTTGTAGAAAACAAAGAATTGTGGGTGCTGAAGATCTGAAACAAAACAGAAATTGCTGGAGAAACTCAGCAGGTCTGGAAGTATCTATGGAGAGAAAGCAGAGTTAAGTTTTTGAGTCTAGAGATCCTCATCGGAACCAACAGAAGCTTAGAAAAGGTGGTTTACATGCTCAAGAGAGGGCTTGGGCAAGGGGGAGAAAGTGAGCAGATAGGCTGAAATTGAGTGCAGAAAGAGAGAGAAAACAACAGTTAGGCAGATAAAGGGATGGATGATAGTAGGCCAGGGAGAAAGAAAAGCTGATAATGGGGCCCATGTGTCATGGGTTGGCTAGCATTGCTTGCCCTATTTGCCCTTAAGCAACATTGTTGATCTACCAGAGCCTATGGGGGCGAGGCAATCGACAATAGATAATTGGTGCAGGAATAGGCCATTCGTCCTTTTGAACCAGCACCACCATTCATTATGTTGCTGATCATCCACAATTAATATCCTGTTCCTGCCTTATCCCCATAACCCTTGATTCCACTATCTTTAAGACCTCTATCCATCTCTTTCTTGAAAGTATGATAGAAGGACTCGAAGCGCTTTATAATTAATGGATAATTCCTAAGACATCATCACTGCTATCGAGACAAAGGAATGAGGTAATGTGTGAAGTGCTCCCTGCCTTCCATCTCTTTTCAGGAACTACTTTTCTTCTAATAAATCTGGAATCATCATTGGAATGCTGAAAACATGGTTACTGGAAATGAAATGGGACTGTTGTAAGAAGTAAAATATGGGGAAATGACAGTTTTGCGATGCACATTAGGAAAATGACATCAACATCAAAGAAAACTAACACAGTAACAAAGATGCAGAAGAAAACAATGTGAGAAGCAAACTGCACTAACCTTTCTATCATTAATTAAAAAGTACGGTTCAGCTAGAGGAAACCAACTTCTGTTGGTCAGACTATCTGTACTCTGCTACATTGTTAGCTGGAACAAAAATGCCACAGAAAGCTTTCGTGGGACCAATTAAAGTATTTTTGGAATGTTTAATGAGGCTTATGCTGGCCAAAGATGAAGCATTCGAAGGGCTGGGAATTTCTTTACCAAGCATTCAGGCTTACAGTGGCCTAGGGTTGAGAACCTGATTCCATGACCTTCCCTGTCTCCAGGGAATCTCTTTGGGACCCTTTTGAAATGTTTTTCTTACTTAGTTGAATATATTTACATCTTAGTACCCAGGTGTTGAGTTTGCTGAAAAAGTGTGCCGGAGCCTATGCTATACAATTTCCCTGTGGTGTAGGAAGTGATGACGAAGGAAGTGTCCTTCTGTTGTGAGTCCCTTGAAGTGAAAATGGTGGCTTCCAGTTTTCACGATTCACCCGTCCTCTGGTGACTCAACAGGCTGTATTTGAGGCCAAAGATCTTTAGCCTGAGAGAGGGGGAGTTCTCTTGATAGGGTTCTGCTTTCTTCCTTCCATCTTCTGTCACTTTTCTGCACAGCATTTATATGGTCAGTTTGCCACTGTTAGAGAAGTTGCTTGCATGCAGCAAAAGCAGTTTGTTCGCTTTCAACGTGACAAAAATGTTTCATCTGTCCTCCATGAGCATGTGTTACATTGTGAAAAGATTTATTACTATCTTAGAACTCTTACACAATGGTGTAACAGCAACCATCCTTTGCAATGCTCTGGGGAGGGTCTATTCATACACAATGGGCATCAAGCCAGGCAGTGTGATTGCACTAATTCTCTGCACTATTCAGCCTGGTTCTGAAACCTGGTTCCACCAGGACCTCCAGGCCCTTATCTGCAAAGCTTGGCACCAATTTTGCTTTGTTTACCATCTCTAGGATGAATGCTTCCCACTGTGCAGGGCAGCTCCAGAGTGCCAGCAATTCAATGGGTATACATTGAACTATTGAATGTGGCACTGGTGCCAGGGATCTGGGATGTCCTGACAGTGGTGTGTGTTTCCACCTACAGGCAATTGGAGAAGCCAGCTAGGGTCTCCATAGGAGCACGGTGCATGTTTGGGACAATCGTGCGAGGAAACCCATCAGGCTAGCAGACAGAAACCCTCCATGAAACTTGATGGAACTGATGCTTAGCTGATTTCTGTTACAGTTCAGTCCCTTGTCTCCACCCACAGACCATGCTTGACATCAGTAGAATGGGTGGTGCCAATGCCACATGAACATCAAACCCGTTCATAACCATTCACTTCAAGCCCATTGTCTGATTGCAATGTACCATACATTTAGGGAACATCTCTGGACACCCGCACCAATCAACCACACCACCCTGTGGCCCAACATTTCAACTCCCCCTCCCACTATGCCGAGGACATGGAGGTCCTGGGCCCCCTTCACCGCCGCTCCCTCACCACCAGACGCCTGGAGGAAGAACGCCTCATCTTCCGCCTCGGAACACTTCAACCCCAGTGCATCAATGTGGACTTCACCAGTTTCCTCATTTTCCCTTCCCCCACCTCACCCTAGTTCCAAACTTCCAGCTCAGCACCGTCCCCATGACTTGTCCTACCTGCCTATCTTCTTTTTCACCTATCCACTCCACCCTCCCCCCCGCCGACCTATCGCCTTCATCCCCTCCCCCACTCACCTATTGTACTCTATGCTATTTTCTCCCCAGCCCCACCCTCCTCTCATTTATCTCTCCACCCTTCAGGCACTCTGCCTGTATTCCTGATGAAGGGCTTTTGCCCGAAACATCGATTTTGCTGCTCCTCGGATGCTGCCTGAACTGCTGTGCTTTTCCAGCACCACTCTAATCTAGAATCTGGTTTCCAGCATCTGCAGTCATTGTTTTTACCTTCTTACAATTCAGCCAATGAATCAGAAATAGCTTTGTGGTTTATTGACTTACTTGAGGATTAAAAGGTAACTTGTTTGTACAGCTTCAATCAGTGGGAAAGGGGAGAGTGGGAGTTATTGTTCCATCTCAAGGACTAACTGGATAGATGTAAAATCAGTGCTTCAGGCAAATCAGTCTTCTATAACATGAATTTGTTCTCATTTCTATCCATCAGTTCAACCTCAGAACATCCATTTTCAACAATTTTGGATCCGATTCGTAACAAATTACAACGATTTTTCCTTTAGCTTTTGTCTGGGCAGCTGTCCATTGCCTGTTTTACTCAGAGTGCCATGTTTTAATAGGTTCTGCAGTAAACTAGACAATTGTGTTGTCCAATGGCCAATTCTATATTGTTTGCCAAGAAGATCAACTTTGCCATAACGTGGACATGTTTTTGACATGCAATACTAATTATGAAACTCGTAAGGTTTCCAAACAGTGAAATGTGCTTCTGTGTGTGTAATAATATATTTGCTATTGTACATTAATTATTTAAATATGCTCTGCTTTTACTTGCATAAGAAATAAGGTGTCCTGGCGAATACAAATATGGTGGCTTTGCTGTATGACCCGCATTGTAACTGTCTCTCTGTTTGTATCCACAAGTAACAAGATTTGATATCCAGATCAATATCTGGCAAAACTGAATTAGAAAGATTCATTCATCAAGAGTATGAATTCTAGCGATCGTAGTTTAGCATAGTTACAATCATGAAACCAGTAATATTTCCATTTAGCAATTATTTCCATTTTCTCATGATCTATGACAGTTTCAAACACTGCAGACATTCCCAGTGATTTGAAAAGCCAAGCTGATAACAACCTTCAAAACCAGTGATTTCAATTAATGGAAAAAGAACTACCAATGAAACGTGTGTAAAAATTTTAATTCTCATTGGGTGGTTTGTGAACAGTTGGTGGGCTAGAATATTTATTGTTTTGGCCAGGAGCATAACCAGACTTCAATGCACGCAATGCAAGGTTTAAAAGAGGTATGTTTGAAAACTAGTTTGATTCAGTACTTAAGCTTTCCAGTGTCCCACTGGTGTTTGGAAGAGTATGGACATGGCTTTGTCAACCTTGAAGACCTTCAAATTGAGATTTGAAGAAAGTTGGGAGAGTGGAACCGTGCCTCACTGGTTAGCACTGTTGCCTCACAGCACCAGGGATGTGGGTTCGACTTCACCCATGGGTTACTGTCTTGTGTAGAGTTTGCATGTTCTCCCTGTGACTGCATGGGTTTCCTCCAGGTGCTTCAGTTTCCTCCCACAATTCAAAGGCACGATGGTGAATTGGCCATGCTAAATTGTCTGAACATGTTCAGGGATGTAATAGGTTAGGTGGATTGGCCATGGTAAATGTAGGGGTAGAAGGATGGGTGTGCGTGGGATGCTCCTCTTCAGAGTTTGGTGTGGATTCAATATGCTACTTCCACAATGTGGGGATTCTATGATTGACAACACATTAAAAGAGAAATCCCTTTACTATTCATGGCAGAGACAATGTGCTGATCAGCATGTACATTGGTAAAAGAGGTGCAAAGGGAGGTGTGTAATTTGCAGCAGGGAGCCAGTTGTTGAGCTGGAGCCAATTGTACATACATTTGAATTCATGTACAGAGCATTACAAATATACACCTCCTGACCCGAAGTTGCCATTTTATTCCGTTTCTAATCTGGGTGCACCTAAATACAATTAATCGAAAATGAACAGATTCAGAACTGTCAGTTAAAACAAAATCGATAACTATAATTAATATGCACAACTGACAGTCCAAAGCAAGTTAAATTAAAAACTTCCATGTAATGTACAAAGCAATGTAAAGACACCCCATTTCTAAGATACCTAATAATTTCTTCATGTGTGTATTTCTTTTTATAGAAAAGCATAGATAGATGATGATTTTACATCAAACTATTTAATTTTAGAGAGTTCCTTTCTCTCCAGTACTTGTTCAAGTCAGCAAGGTTGGCTTGTTACCTTTCCTCACTCATAACACTCACAGACTATATTATCTGAAAATGAACTTATGGAACATTCAATGGGTATATTATCTTCTGTACCCTTTTGTGTAAAATCTCACTTAACTCATTTAGAGTCATAGAGTCAGAGATGTACAGCATGGCAACAGATCCTTCGGTCTAACCTGTCCATGTCGACCAGATATCCCAACCCAATCTAGTCCCACCTGCCAGCACCCGGCCCATATCCCTCCAAACCCTTCCTATTCATATATCTGTCCAAATGCCTCTTAAATGTTGCAATCGTACCAGCCTCCACCACATCCTCTGGCAGCTCATTCCATACACGTACCACCCTCTGCGTGAGAAAGTTGCCCCTTAGGACTCTTTTATATCTTTCCCCTCTCACCCTAAACCTATGCACTATCTCCATAAGATTCTATGCTTCAGCAACTGAAGTCCATTTTGTTTCTCTTAGGTTTCCCTTCAGATTGGGAAATATTCTCAAATTCATCCATCAGAAATAGCATCAAAGCAACTGCATTACAATAACCATTAGAAAAATTAGAGCATGATGCATGCCTAAAATTGATGTGTGTCATGTTCTTCGAGTCACCATAGAGGGAAATTATGTATGCATTTCCGCAGATTTTTATTTGTTGTCTTTAAAATAGTTTGAATTTAGATGGATTCATCATGGCACTTGATTCCACAACACTCCTCTGTTCTAGTCTGAACACACAATTTCAACTGAGCAATCAAGCTTTGCCCTTGTTTAGTTGCAACATAATCTTTCTGTTATGACCTGGCATGATTATCTGGGACAGAATTAATATTATCTGAATATATCCCAGACCTACGCTGCTTAATATTGTCTAATGCAATATTTTCAAAATCCCACAAGGCTGGCTTAATTTTAAATTTGATCTGATCTATATTACTAACAAAGATTTCAGTTTCCACAGTACCATCCCATGAGAAATTATCAACGTACACTGTGCACATTGGTAGTAGTTTCCATTTCAGTTCATGAAAGTGCCAGGTTGGTCTGCTGGTGCCTAGTTTACCATGTGTTTCCAGGCACTGGTGCCCCATGTTTGTAGGAATCCAGGCAGAGTGGGAAATCTGAATTTCTGCTTAATTTGGCAGTGGTCATCTGGAGGAGATTTTCATCATTCTTCATTCCAGTAAATAATTTATTCATCTTGCAGCTATGTCTTTGGCATTTATATACCAGTTACATCCAGAGCACCTGTGCAATGGGCAGCTCTAGTTCTTACCAACTCTGGTGTATTTTGCCTTGCTTTCTCCATCAGGAGTGTGTGGGTGAATAGAGACTGAGTATTCACCCAATTGGTGCAGTGTATTTGGTGGGGGTGACAATACATCATACAGTTTAAGGATTTGGATGATTTGAAATGATGGTTAAATGGAGAAGTGAAGAAGTGCTTAAAAGGTTGGTTGCTGCTGAAAAATGAGTGGGTGTGAGGATTTATTGATAAGATAAAATGAAAGGTTGGTGGTGGGCTTAAACCATTGTAGGAATGAATGTTCTTGTGGTGCAGTGATAGTGTCCCTGCATCCAAGCTTGAAGGCCTGGGTTCAAGACTCACCTGCTCCAGCGATGTGTCATGGTACATCTGAATAGGTTAATTTGACTTTTGGAGTGCTGTGGTGGTGTTGCTACCTCTGGACCAGATACAAGTCCCACTTGCTCAAGAAATGTCCATTACCATCTCTGAACAAACTGATTTGGAGAATATCTAAACCATAGTTACAAATCAACAAATCCTCTCATTCTGCATCACCTGGATAGGTCATTACGTTGCTTCCAGTCCTGTACGCAAGACTGGAATAGATTCCACCTGCTGCTCACCCCCTCAGCTATCTCCAACCTGGACAGGTGAAAACTCTAGGTTTCTTCCTTCATTAGTAGTGGTCTGCACTTTCCAGTTCGGACTGCACCTGGCATTAACGGCAGCAAATTGTCATTTGGAACAGGGTGCAGCTTTACACTCTGCATATCGCCCATCCTCAACACGTTCAACTTTCCGTTTGTGCATTTTCCCCTCTAACCAGAGTTAAAAGTTCTGAGGCCGCAGAAGTAAAAGTAAAATTGGCACAATTGAGTGGGAAATATTGTAGTTGCCAATCTATTCAGATGATTTCTGTATTTCACCCATACGATTTTTCTGTCCAGCACTGAAGCCACCTTCAGACTGATATCAGAGTCAAGGTGTTTGCATTTAAATGACATACCCTGATCTGTCTCTGTCTTGCAACAAGGATTGATTTGACTTTAATTGTACCAACATGAACTGGAAGGTTCCTCTGTCAATTAATCCAATATGTCCAAAAATAGAATTCATATTACAAAGAAGAATCTTTAATTTGTGTTACGCAATGGCTTAGTTGCCTGCCTGTCGAGAGCATTGCAAGGCTCTGGTAGAGATTCAGTCTATTTTGACAAATTAATCATTTAGTAGGTTCGTTCTGAGTTCTGTCTGGAACAATCTCACTACAAAGCACATAGCACAATTTCTATTCCCTTTCATTCTCTTAAATATGTACTGTCGGATGTTATAAATTGCTGTTTATTTCAGTACTTAGAGAAGATGCATTTCCTGTCTGTATAATTTATTTCATCACTTAACCTAAATTGAAGTAAACCCAGAGCTACATTTTTTCAGCATTATTCTCTTGTTTAGCAAATTTACTCTTTTTCTCTAGATATTTGTGAAAGCGTTCTCAATTATTTAGCACAGTTAATGTTAAATGTTATTATATAGCTTCAAGAGGGATGACAGAGTTAAAAGTGTACTTTAGGGAGTATAAATTCTGATACCCTGAGCAATAATGACATAGCCATTAAGTTGCTTTTAACTCTATGCCTAATTTTTATAAGTATAAACATCCCATTTCAATCATTGAGAGTACAGTTCTTATAGGATAGACATTTAATAGGGAAACGAACAGTACCGCAGCATCTTAACAGAACCTTAAAATCTTTTACAACTGGTATTGCCCTTATTTATTACATTAGAAAAAGCTTTGCTACCTAAAATGTTGATAAATGTCAAGATTTATAACTGACTAAAATTACCACTTTAAATGGTATAATTTAATTTGTTCCAATCTCTGCAGAATAAAAATTCTACCTCCTACCATTATTGGTATTTTAAGAATGTCTCGGAGCCGAGTCCAAGAGATAGCGTGATTCAGATCCCTGGTAACATTCTATCTGGAAGGAAACCACACAGTCTACATCAAAGTAATAGTTCTGTACCTCGCTTATAGGAGCTTAATGAGCCAATTATCAGATTCTCATTTAACACATCAAATTCTAGGACATTGCTAAATCATTTTAAACAGGTTTATTAAATGTTGGAAGCTCAAATATGGTCAAAGAACTTCTCTTTCTAACCTTTGTAAATGCAAACAATGCAAAATATATTCATCAATACTGTGACTGACAATCTCTGTCCTGTATCTGTGAGAATTGCTGCTTCCCTAAGTCTAAAATGTTCCCTTGGAGTAGTCAAAATTTATCACTTGCATGAGCATGGAACCACTCCTGTATTAATGGAAAGGGGTAGTGGCAGGATTTAAGTCAGCCAGACTTACTAACAGTGTGTATTCTAATTACATTTTCCATTGGTAAAATACCTTCATATTTCTGTAAAATCAAAATGCTGAAGTGCTGTAAATCTGAAACAAACACAGAAAAAGCGAGAGTAACTCAGCAGCTCACACAGCATTTGTGGAGAGAGAAAAAGAATTGAAGTAGACAGGGTGGTGAAGACTTTTGGTATGTTTGAGTTCATTGGTTAGATTGTTGCGGATAGGATTTGGGACACCTTTTTGCAACTTTACAAGATATTGGTAAGGCCATATTTGGAGTACTGTATTTAGTTCTGGTCACCCTACTATAGAAAGTTAACAATCACATGACATCAGGTTATAGTCCGACAGGTTTATTTGAAAGTACAAGCTTTTGGATCACTGCTCCTTCATCAAGTAGCTAGTGGAATTATCTGACGAAGGGGCAGCTCTCCTAAAGCTTGTACTTTCCAATAAACCTGTTGGACTATAACCTGGTGTTGTGTGATTTTTAACTTTGTTCACCCCAGTCCAACACCAGCACCTCCACATCATGGCAACTATAGAAAGCACATTATTAACTAGAAAGAGTGTAGAAAAGATTTTACTGAATCCAGCTCCAGCTCCTCAAAAACTGAGTCAGTGAACCAGAGCTGGAGCTGGATGAACTGCGGATCATCCAGAAGGCTGAGGGAGAAATTGAGAGGATGTACAGGGAGGAGGTCACTCCTCAAACACAGGATAAGGACAGCTGGGTTACAATCGGGGGAGGAAAGGGAACCAACAGATAGAACAGGGATTCCCTGTGGCCGTTCCCCTCAGCAATAAGTATATTGTTTTGGATACAGCCTACCAGGGGAAAGCCATAGTTGTCAGGTCTCTGGCACTGATCCTGGCACTATGGCTCCGAAGGGAAGGGGAAGAATAGAAAAGCACTCATGGCAGGGGATTCAATAGTTAGACGGATTGACAGGAGATTTTGTGGTCAGGAATGGGACTCCCAGAAGATATGTTGCCTCCCTGGTGCCAGGATCCGGGATGTCCGCCTATTGGGTTCACAGGATACGTGAGCAGCCAGAAATCATGGCACACAATGATACAGCCAGGAAAGGGATTGAGGATCTGAAAAGTGACTACAGAGAGCTATGTTGGAAGCTGAAGAACAGGACGAGTAGAGTAGTGATCTCAGGTTTGCTACCGGTGCCATGAGGTAGTGAGGTGAGGAACAGTCAGCGAGTGCAGCTTTACACGTGGCTGCGAGGCTGGTGTAGGAGAGAGATCTTCAGATACTTAGACCATTAGAATGCCTTCTGGGGAAGGTGGGATCTGGACATGAAGGTCAGGTTGCACCTGAACTGGAGGGGCACAAATGTCCTGAGTGGGGGATTGCTTGTGAGGTTTGGGAGGGTTTAAACTAGTTTGGCAGGGGGGTGGAGCTACACATCTGATCGAGGCTAATTTTAGATGGGCAGTGACAGGATGTAGCAAATCTATCGGGAAGGTTTTTCATGTGATGAAACAAAGGGATCGGTTAAAGTGTGTCTGCTTTAAAGCAAGGAGTGTCAGGAATAAGAGTGACGAACTTAGAGCGTGGATCAGTACTTGGGGCTATGACGTTGTGGCCATAATGGAGACGTGGGTTTCACAGGGGCAGGAATGGTTGCCAGATGTTCCAGTGTTTAGAACGCTTATAAAGAACAGGGAGGGTGGAAAAAGAGGAGGGGGTGTCACATTGCTAACCAGAGAGTGCATCACAGCTACAGAAATGAAGGTTTGTCTACTGAGTTAGTATGGGTGGAAATTAGGTACAGCAAGGGAGCAGCCCCCTCAATGGGAGTTTTCTACAGACCCCCTAATAGCAGTAGGGAGATCGATGAACTGATAGGCCGGCAGATTTTGCAAAAATGCAGATGTAGCAGGGTTGTTGTTATGGGTGTCTTCAACTTTCCCAATATTGACTAGAACGTCCTTAGTGCAGATGGTTTGGATGGAGCTGTTTTTGTCAGGTGTGTTCAAGATGGTTTCCTTACTCAGTATGTAGACAGGCCGATAAGGGGAGAGGCTATTTTGGATTTGGTGCTGGGCCATGAGCCATGATAGGTGTCAGATCTCATGGTGGGAAAACACTTTGGTGACAGTGACCATAACTGCCTCACATTTACCACAGCCATTGAGAAGGAAGGGAGCAGTTACCATGGGAGATATATAATTGGGGAAAAGAAAATAATGACGCTATCAGACAGGAGTTGGGAAGTACAGATTGGGAGCAATTGTTCCACAGAAAGGGCACAACAGACATGTGGAGACTGATTAAGGAGCAATTGTTGCGAGTGATGCACAAATTTGTTTTTTTGTGATGGCAAGATGGAGTAAGATTAAGGAGCTTTGGATGACGAGAACAGAGGAGCTTCTCATCAAAAGGAAGAAGGCAGCTTACATAAGGTGGAGGAAGGAAGGATCTAGCACAGCTTTAGAGGATTACGGGCTTGCTAGGAAGGAGCTCAGAAATGGACTGAGGAGATCCAGGAGGGAGTATGAAAAAGGCTTGTCAGGAAGGATTAGAGATAACTCAAAGGCATTTTACTCATACCTGAGGAATAAGAGAATGATCAGGGAGAAGGTAGGGCTGGTCAGGAATAGTGTAGGGAACTTGTGCATGGAGTCTGAGCAGATAGGGGAAGCCCTAAATGAGTTTTTTGCTTTGCTTTGGCTTTCACTAAGGAAAGGGACCCTGTTGTGAATGAGAAGTTTGAGGAGCTCGGAAATAGGCTTGAACAGATCAAAGCTGATGAAGTTGATGGGCTGGAAATTTTGGCAAATATTTTGATTGATAAGTCCCCAGGACCAGACCAGATTTATCCCAGGCTGCTCCAAGAAGCAAGAAAGGAGGTTGCTAATCTGCTGGTGAAGATCTTTGCTTCCTCACTCTCCACGGGAGTAGTACTGAAGGATTGGAGGGAGGTGAATGTTGTTCCTCTTTTCAAGGAGGGGAATTAGGGAAATCCCTGGCAATTACAGACCAGTCAATCTTACATCTGTGGTCTGCAAGGTTTTGGAAAGAATTCTGAGGGATAGAATTTATGACTATTTGGAAATGCATAGCATGATTAAAGGCATGATTTGGAGATGCCAGTGTTGGACTGGGGTGTACAAAGTTAAAAATCACACAACACCAGGTTATAGTCCAACAGGTTTAATTGGAAGCACACTAGCTTTCGGAGCGACGCTCCTTCATGCGATGCTCCTTCAATCACCTGATGAAGGAGGGTCGCTCCTAAAGCTAGTGTGCTTCCAATTAAACCTGTTGGACTATAACCTGGTGTTGTGTGATTTTTAACTATGATTAAAGGCAGTCAGCATGGCTTTGTGAGGGGTAGGTCATGCCTCACAAATCTTATTGAGTTCTTTGAGGAGGTGACGAGACAGGTTGGCGAAGGTCGAGCAGTGTGTGTGGTGTATATTGGCTTCAGCAAGACATTTGATAAGGTTCCCCATGGTAGGCTCATTCATAAAGTCAGGAAGTATGGGATACAGGGAGATTTGGCAGTCTGGATTCAGAATTGGTTGGCTGACAGAAGGCAGAGAGTGGTTGTAGGTGGAAAGTATTCTGCCTGCAGGTCAGTGTTGAGTGGGGTCCCGCAGGGCTCTGTTCTTGGGGCTCTGCTCTTTGTAGTTTTTTATAAATGACTTGGACAAGAAGGTTGAGGGGTGGATTAGTAAATTAGCAGATGACACAAAAGTTGGAGGTACTATTGGTAGTATCGAGGGCTGTTGCAGGCTTTAGTGTGACATAGACAGGATGCAGAGCTGGGCTGAGAAATGGCAGATGGAGTTCAACCTGGATAAATGTGAAGTGATGCATTTTGGAAGGTTGAACTTGAATGCTGAAGACAGGATTAAAGACAGGATTCTTGGCAGTGTGGAGGAACAGAGGGATCTTGGTGTTCAAGTGCATAGATCCCTCAAAGTTGCCACCCGAGTGGATAGGGTTGTTAAGAAAGCATATAGTGTTTTGGCTTTCACTAACAGAGGAATCTGGTTTAAGAGCCGCGAGGCTTTGCTGCAGCTCTACAAGTCCCTGGTGAGACCACACTTGGAATATTGTGTCCAGGTCTGGTCGCCCTACTATAGGAAAGATACAGACGCTTTGGAGAGGGTGCAAAGAAGGTTTACCAGGATGCTGCCTGGACTGGAGAGCTTGTCTTATGAAGAGAGGTTGACTTAAGCTTGGACTTTTCTGTCTGGAGAGAAAAGGAAGAGAGGAGACCTGATCAAGGTATACAAGGTATTGAGAGGCATGGATAGAGTTGATAGCCAGAGACCTTTCCCCAGGGCAGGATTGACTGGCACAAGGAGTCACAGTTTTAAGGTGTTAGGAGGAAAGTATAGAGGAGACGTCAGAGGTAGGTTCTTTACACAGAGAGTTGTGAATGCATGGAATCCGTTGCCAGTGGTGGTGGTGGAAGCAGAGTCATTGGGGACATTTAAGCGACTGCTGGACATGGACATGGAACTTCAGTGAATTAAGGGGTGCGTAGGTTAGGTTATTTTATTTTAGATTAGAAATATCCTTCAGCACAACATCATGGGCCGAAGGGCCTGTTCTGTGCTGTTGTTTATATGTACTATGTTCTAGTAAAATCAAGTGTTAGCATAATTTCAATTGACACACTAATCAAGATGTCACCAATCATTTCTACAAGTTGTTTTTGTGCATTTACCTAAAACAATTCCATCAAAATCTACCCTCTCAATAGAAAAGAAGTGAGAAGTCAACTAAAGTGCCATATCGCTTCTTGCAAGGGCACTTATAGTTTCCATATGACATCAAATGGTGCATACGTATTATTCTTATATATATATCAATTTAGCTTCTGTGTACTTATTGATATATATTATTTTAAATTATTACTCATATTGTAACAATGTTTGCTTTATTTTCAGTAAATATTCCTTTGAATTATCAGTTCACAGGATTTTACACGGTTGAAGACACTAGTATTTGCTATTGAACATTTTCTGGTTTGTTATATATTTATGTATATGCCACAACAATGGAGGTGACACTAGTTTCTAAATGTGCAACAGGTTTATTGAAAGAATTTTAAAATATTTTGGCATTCAAAAACTGTCTGCTTGATACAATTCTAGCTTCCATTATATTCTTCCATCTAATTTCCAAGTCAAATCTCAGGTTTGACCAGTCAACATAGATCAATTATTAAACTCTTAAAATCAAACTCACAATAATTAAACCATTAAACTCTACTCTCACCCACCAAGGCATCCTCCACGGCTGATTGATGGTATTAGTAATGTTTTTAGTGCACCTTAGCATGCCTGCTATAAACTCCTTTCTAGCAAGTCATGCCTCAGTGTTGCACTGACATTTGACAAAAGCGTAGTGTACTTGCCCCTTCTGCATTCAATGCTTCTAAAGTATCAGGACCAGTAGCACTATGGAATCCAATGTCATGGTTTCAGTACATGTCAGTGACTTTCACATTTGACATAATTTACAATGAATGCGATGTGTCCTTCTAATGTATTGGTTTTTGTCCTCTCCATTATTATTGGAGCTGATCTTACACATCCTAACAGAAATCTGCAGGTGCTAAGTCTAGGCTTCAAAGCGTTGGCACAAAAAAAATACTAGTGGGGTATTCAAAGAATGATTCCAGACAACTTTATAAATAATGATGCTGCCTTCCAGTTTTAAAAAGCATAGATTTGAATTTTGAACTACTGCTCCAATCATGCCAATTATGTGTATAAATGTTTCAATTCAAAAGGGTAAAATAAATATTAATTCAAATTTAATATGCATCATAAATGTGATTAGATTTGTTCCTGCGCTTCAACTTTAATTATAGTTCTGTGCATATTATTATTTTTAATTTGTATAGTACTATGAAGCCACGTGAGACAGGTTACAGTGAGCTGCCTGACTGGAAATGTCTTGCAAGAGAAAGTGAGCACTGCAGATGCTGGAGCTCAGAGTCAAGAGTGTGATGCTGCAAAAGCACAACAGGTCAGGCAGCATCCGAGGTGCAGGAGAATCAATGTTTCGGGCATAAACCCCTCATCAGGAATGAGGCTTGTGGGTTGGGGCTGAGAGATAAATGGAAGGGGTGGTGGGATGGGGGGGAAAGAATCCGGGAAAGCGATAGGGAGGCTTAGGACTGGGATAATATGGGGGGAGGGGAAATGAGAAGGGTGATGAAATCCACATTTATCCTGGGTCCCAAGGTGGAATATGAGGCGTTCTTCTTCCAGGCGTCGGGTGGTAACGGTTTGGTGGTGGAGGAGGCCCAAGACCTGCATGTCCTTGACGGAGTGGGAGGAGGTGTTGAAGTGGTCAGCCATAGGGCGGTGGGTTGGTGGGTGGGGGTGTCCCAGAGATGTCTCTGAAATGATTGGCAAGAAGGCATCCTGTCTTCCCGATGTAGAGGAGACCTCACTGGGTGCAACGGATGCAGTAGATGACATTGGTAGAGGTGCAGGTAAATTCCTGATGGAGGTGGAAGGATCCCTTCGGACCTTGGACGTAGGTGAGGAGAGTTGTGTGGGCACAGGTTTTGCACTTCCTGTGGTGGCAGGACAAGGTACCAGGAATGGGGTGTGGACCTGACTAGGGAGTCACGGAGGGAATGATCTTTTCGAAACACTGATAGGGGTGGGGAGGGAAATATATCTGTGGTGGTGGGGTCCATTTGGAGGTGGCGGAAGTGATGGAGGAATATGCATTGCATGCGGAGGTTTGTGGGATGGAAGGTTTTTTTAGATTAGATTACTTACAGTGTGGAAATAGGCCCTTCGGTCCCAACAAGTCCACACCGACCCTTCAAAAAGCAATCCACCCGGACCCATTCCCCTACATTTACCCCTTCACCTAACACTACAGGCAATTTAGCATGGCCAATTCATCTAACCTGCATATCTTTGTGACTGTGGGAGGAAACCAGAGCACCCGGAGGAAACCCACGCCAACACGGGGAGAACGTGCAAACTCCACACAGCCAGTTGCCTGAGGCAGGAATTGAACCTGGGTCTCTGGCAATGTGAGGTAGTAGTGCTAACCACTGTGCCACCATGCCGCCCAGGGGGCTTCTGTCCTTGTTGTGTTGAGAGGGGTGGGATTCAAGGGTGGAAATGTCTTGTGTAATGTCTTGAACAACTTGTAGATGAGACGATGTTGCTTTCTTAAAAGGGAAAGTCCTGACTGGTTTGAAGCTGTAACCCTCTATCAAACTCTCCTTATGTTTTCCCCTCCAGCTATGTAACCAATTAGATCTTTATGTAGAAGCTGGCAACACTGGGATTAACTCAGAAAGATTTCACTACATGTGGAATTTACATTCTCATTGCACTCAAACTCTGAACTTCACAGCATAGGGTGGGAAGGACTGAAGTCAGGACTCTAACTGGGACAATAGGAAGGGAATGGAGTATATGGAGAAGATCAAACTGCAAGTAAGAATGAGGCAGAGGAAAGGAGCTATGTGGTGAAACCTAGGACCTGTTTTCACAGCAGAGACAAATTACGATTACTTCAATGTGAACTTTAATGGCTTGGTAACATGTTGGAATGGGGTGCTCCTGAGATTTGGATGTCTGTGAGACATGATGGAGGGAAGAGAAAAGCTTGTGAGATGATTTCAAAATTTGATCATTTAATTTCTTGGTGACTTTGTGATTTAGTGTTTTGACTGGCTTACTTAACTCTGTTGTAAGTTTTGATGTTCAAAATATGGGGGTGGAATCAACCTGCTGCTTCCATTAACTTTAATTAAAATATAGCGAGGTATATACAGATTGAATTGTGATTCACAGCGAGCCCAACTCACAACTTGTAATTTGGTAGAATTTAGTTTTCGAACAAGCAAACTTGAAGGATAGTTCAGAGATAATTTGGGGATCTGATTGATTGAGTGTCAATGGTCTTGGTGGCTCTTGAGTACTGTTGAGAAAGGAGATCTCGCCAGAACAAATGCAAGAATCCCAAATTCCATAGCGATCAACAATTTATGCCATATGAGAAACCAATTGATCTTTGATTGGCAAATGGACTCGGATTGATTGAAGCATTGCTATAGAAAAATCACTAGGGAACACTTGCCCCAAAATTTCTGTTTAAATTCAAAAAGATGCATTGATTCTTATTGACCCTGATATACCACATGGGAATATACCAGGTATAAAATGTCCTCCAGGCTTTTGTTTAATTGGACACATTCCTTTTAAACCTTGACTGCATGATGGATAAGGTCCGTTTGATTGGACAAGATTGGAACTCTTTGAGATTCAGAGTGGGGTCAAACCCTATTGTATTCTGAAACTGCTGGTCATTGTCATTTAGTTCTATTTGCTGTAGCCCTTCAGGTCAACGACAGATAGTGTCTACGTCCATGCAAGAATTGATGGAAAGCTTTATAGTCTTGTTTATATGCAATCCAAAGCAAAATTGTGACGTCCTCGTCAGAGATTTGCAATGCAACCACAATGCTGCTTTAGTATTCCATCCAAACCTCGTGGAACTGAAGGCAAGTGGCAAGGAGCACCTGAACTGAAGCCCAGGTGAAGCATGAAGCCAACTCAGCAATTTGACCCTCGAGGTGAGAGACAATTTGAAGAGAAACTCCCATCAGCAACAGGAATCAGGGCCTACCTAGGCACTGCACTGCAGAGCGAAAAAACCTGCACAAGAAAGCTCACAACACTGAATGCAGCAAACAGCAAAGAAAACCAACAAGTCACACATTAATACATCACATGAAATAAATGTCTGTTCCAGGGATGACGAAGGAAAGAATACTCGACGACTCCACCCTTAAGAAGCGCAGAAGGAGCCAGAATGTGGCTGACGCTGGCTGGGGTCATCACTGACTGGAGCTGGCCTAACTGGTAATATAGAGGATCATGACTGCCAAGACAGAAACCAGTATGTTCCTACATTGCCGGCACAGAAACTGGAAAACAGACCATAACAGTCTGTAGGTATCCAAATATTAAAGGCTATGGAGCAACAAAATAAATTCTTCCTAGGGATATAGCATTCCGTGAGAGGCACTCATATCCCTTAATTTTGCAGACCCATAAGACAAGCTCTGTTTTGCAGATATTGTGATTAATAGTGAGTAGATCTATTTTAAATTGGTCAGTAGGGCAGATATATCTATTCCTTTGTCTCCTATGTCATGGTTAATATCTCACCCTCCATTCAGTATATGGGCAAGGAAGGTATTAAAGTAAGAGTGTGAACTCCGATACATGCTACACTTTACTAGAATGGAAGAAAAATCACAGAAAACTTGTGTATCTTCAGCACCTCCAATTTTTTCCTCTGTTTGTAGCTTCTCATTTGAAAGAAAGTTTGCTACAATTCTAGGGCTAAGTCTCTGTAATGGAAGGAAATTCCTGGTACACTGAGTCAATTTCAGTGTTTGCTAACTGAAGAATATTCAAGGCTCCACAAGCAGCTCAATAAACGAACTTGGGGAAAGACATAGAGTGAAGAGTTCCAATATCTTTACTTTAAAAATAGCTACTGAATATGTGCCCAATGTCATTGCATGATCACATCAAACGAGAGCCTGAATCTGTAGATTTACATAACCTGATCTCTTTTGCAATCCCTTGTACCTGGTTATACTTAATAGAGCTTGTTCATGTTCACATTCAAGAGTATAAACCTTGTCTTAACTCCTGTCACTTCTCTCCTGAGCTGGCTGCAGCATTCTGATAATGCTACTTGCAGGACTCTCTGATGGAATTCTCTTGAAATACCAGTTTGACTTCTACAATATCTCTCTCAGCAAGAAGCAAATGTAGCCATTTTATCATGGGCTCTACTGCGATCTGTAGATTCGCTGTTCAACTAAAGTGTTGTGGTAATCCAGTATGCAGTCTGGGTTATGGCCCATCTCACTCCTTTGTTTTCAGTCAGCCTTCTGTTTGATAGGCACACCAATATGTTTTAAAGATGCCAATGGGCATTGCCCATTTTTTGTTATGACCCGCATCAAAAGAATAGCTTCTTTGTTCTTACTAGAGATAATATGGTTTCTTAATCCACAAAAGACATCTGGTGACACTTGTAATTCACGTTAATTTTCAAGCTTTTAAAATCTAGCTTTAGAGGTATTTAATATTGTTGTGCCAGTACTTGGTGTGACAATACCAAAGATAAATGTATGGGACCGGATAGCTGTTTTAGGTGACTACCTAAGGTTCCTGCAAAACCATCTTAATTAATATGATATAGGTGTAGATATGGAACATGTCACCTCCACTAGGATAAATCCTTTTTGTCCCTATTTTATATCTAGCATATGAGTACAATGCTCTATCATGACCTCAAATTAACACACAAAGCCTTTGTCACTTGAAGTTCAGTGTAATTTATTCTAAGCATATGGAGTGCAAAGTAATAAGTTATGACTATGAATACAACAGAATAAACATAATAAGGGGTCTTTCATTACTACGTGTTGCAGAATTTCAGTCATTTAGTCTTTTTGTGCTCCAAAATAGCTATGTAGAGGGAGCATAAATGGCATAACAGAAAATGCTGTCAGCACTGTTGCCACTTAATTACACATTACAGCCCCTTAAGCAGCAGAGAAACATGTTAGAAGTTGGTGTTAAAGCACAATTATAGCTCTGCTTGCGCAGAAGTAATTTGGGTCTTAATGAGATGCTATCTCATTAATGAGGCTCTGATTACCTACTAATTTTTGGGGACATCCATGATCGTCTACACAAAATGCTAATCTAATAATTTAAAGTGTAGGCCAGTGAGTACTTCAGTTGAGAAATTGAAAGCAATGCAATTTGTAAATATTATCTATGGAGATGTAATGCTCTTTTACAACATCTGATGTTGATTGAAATTGCTCCTGCCTCTTTTAATACTCATTTCTTTTGCTTCTTTTTATCAAACATTGAACTAAGAAGAAAATTAAATTGTCTGGATGTTCTCAGCCTGTACAGGAAGTATAAGCTTGTATGCATGTGAATCTATCATGATGTATTTTAAATGCTAGCCTTGATATGGTGGTCGAATACTGGCTCCTGAGTCAGAGTTAATTGAAGACTCAGCCCTGAACTTAGGAAACATAAAGTCATGGAGATGTACGGATGATATTTCTGAGAGTGTGCATTGTCAGAGATCCTGGCTGCAATGCTTTGCTCTGTAATGTCCATTGTTTCAGTCACACAAGATTTGTTTTGGTCGCAAAATGTCGTCTGTGGCCTGGTTGCACCTCCTTCTGATGTTTTCTGTGTTGAATGGCATCTCGTGTTAGTGTGGACAATGGGAGCATGCATTAAAAATATGCAAAGTGGCAGCTCATGAGATCAGTAGTTTATAACACTGTAGTGAGTTTTGAGAAGATTTGTAGCTCAGGTTGAGGTTCTGGATGAATAACACTGTCTTCAGACAAAAGCTGCCATTTTTGATCATGCTACTTGAAAAAGCACTATCTTGTAAACACACACACAGGGGAATATATGGACAGCAACAGGAAGAACTCCCACTAGTGCTTTTTGAAGGATCAATGACTTTCAGGTTAGCTGCTGATTAATCTCTCTTGGTTCTGTAAGTGATTGTAAAAATGCTTGGTGATTTACAGGATTGCTTACATATGGTGAAATCAACAGCTGGAGAAGGATTTGGTTGTTACAAAATGATTCTGATCAGACTGCTTGCTCGCCATGGACATTGAAGAAGATGAACCAAAGACAGTCAAGAAGGGGACAGTTGGAGGAGGTGCAGGGGCCTTATTCACCTGTGGTCTTGTGAAAACATTCCTCTGAACTTTACCTCAGCCAGCAGCAGTATCCTCACTGTCTGAAGGAGGATGTTCTCACAGAATTCTGCCACCTCTTGCAATAACAGCTGAAACCTCACGGTAGAGTGAGGACAGTGCTGGAGGTAACTGTGAATGTGAATGTGGTCTGCATTTCTTCATCTTGGGATCCATTCTGAATTTGGCAACATCTCTCAATTTTCCACACCATCTTGCATAACAGATGTGAGAGATGCTACTTGTGCCAGGACAGGGGAGCTCATAGTATTCTTTCTTAATGAAGAAGAGCAGGTAGGTGACATTTATGTGACTGTCAGATTGGTGGGCTTTGCTACAGAGGATAATGCCATTGACTGCACTGGTTAGCTTTGTGGGCAGTGCACCTTAATGCTAAGATGTATTACAAAACATAAACCTCTCCACTTGCTGAATATGTGGTTGGCATGTAACCATACTTGGTTAGAGTTAAACAAAAACTGCAGATGCTGGAATCCAAGGTGGATAGGCAGGAGGCTGGAAGAACACAGCAAGCCAGGCAGCCTCAGGAGGTGGAGAAGTTGATATTTCGGGTGTAACCCTTCTTCAGTTCCGAAACGTTGACTTCTCCACCTCCTGGTGCTGCCTGGCTTGCTGTGTTCTTCCAGCCTCCTGCCTGTTTGCCACATAATCATACCTGGTAGCTGTCTTGCTTTTATTTTATATCAGTCCACTACATAAGTCACTAGGCTCTCTGCTGAATTCCTGCCTTAAAACTCTACTCTGCAACTTAGTCTCACACGGTAACGTGGTTTCAGGGAGAGCCACGCTGTCATCTGAAGCCTCCGAGAGGAGTCAATTGGCATGTTGCTGGTGATTGAACTGCACTCAGGGAGCATTCCAGTGGTCAATGTAATAAGGTGAGCTCAAACTGCGTTTTTTTCCTTCATCAGTATCCCGCTCCTTTTGCACTACTCTCTCTCCTGTACCAGTCCTTGACCAGATTTTCACTTTCTCCGGTATCTGAAGGGATAAGGTGCATGGCTAAGGTTTGGCTTAGGGAGGTCAGAAGAAAAGGAGATGAGGGAAAGCAAGAAGTCATCATCTGAATTTGTTATCCATTTCGGTCTTCAGAAGCAGAGTATTTTTAATTTTTTTTAAAACATTTTAATACTTTTAACAAGATGGGAAATTGTAAAATTTGATGGACTTGGAATTGATCATATAAGGAATAATGTGAGTTAATATTCAGGTTTGTTAGGCAGTTAGGAAGATAAATGACTTATATTTATTGCAATTGGGATTGGAGTACAAAAATAAAGATGTCTTGCTATTATTGCAATGGACCCTGGTGAAACCTTCTTTGAGGAAAGATGTGTTTGCATTGGAGATTGTGCAGCGAAAGTTCACTAGGTCAATCCCTGGGATGGTTTGCTATGATAAGAAGCTGGGTTGCTTGAATTTACATTCTCAGTGGTTTAGGGGACTGGGGATTACCTTATTGAAACAGATGAGGTTTTGTAGAGACATAAAAAGCTCAACTCAGAGGCTGATATCCCTTGTTGGAGATCTAGGTCAAGTGATTATGGTCTCAAGATAGAATTGGTAACTTATGACTAACTTACAGAGATATTTCTTCACTCAAAGTGAGTTTTTGGAATTCCCTGCCCTAGTAAGTTGTGGATTCTCCATTATATTGAAGTCTGAGATAGCTAGATCATGGCTTCTCAGGGAATCGAGGGAGATGGGGACAGAGTTTTCAGTTTTGGCTGGACAGACTGCAGGAGATTTACATGGACAGTGATATCACAGGAAATTGGTGGAGTGATGTGATTAGATTCTTAGCAAGTTCAAGAGAGGAAAACAACTTCGTAGACAAAAATTGCTTTTGTGAATGACTCTATAGTGAATAGGAAATATTTCAATTTCTTTAGGATTAAAAATTTAACATTGTCCACTCACCTCAACTTTGCATAATCTAACAGTAAAAAGGGATTTAAATTAACAACCCAAAGGATTGTCTTCACATAAAGTGGAGGTTTGGAAAACAAGAAAATTCTTGTCTGGATTGAAATCCCATGATGGTCAATGTTTTCCTCTGTCAAAGTAAATCGCATTAGGAACAAAAATCGAGAGTGCTGCAGAAACTCAGCAGGTCTGGCAACATTTGACAAAAGGGAAATATTTCGAGGCCAGTGACCTTTCTTCAGAACTTCACTTCTCCACATTGCCATGCGCATTAATTCATTTCCCAGACGCAAACAGCCGAATAGCTGGGAGCAGCGGGCAGTGAGCATGGGAACAAGGGGTAAGGGCTGGGGAGATGCCCCACAGTTAGCAATGATTCTCCAGCACTGTCCAGGGTTCAGCAACCAGCTCAGCTCTGGACTGCAGGGAGTGCAGGGGGCAAAGACTGAAGAGCCCTGACACCCACGCAGACACAGATTAAAAAACCAACAGAAACTGGTGACAAATGCTGTGAATTTCCTTCGTTTGTGATTCCAGTTTAACTTCTTGGATTTTATTCTCACACCGTTAAAACCAGAGAAAGTAGTGAGACAACTTTACAATGCTTTTAGATTAAGCTGTCATTGCAATTGTGTTCACTCCTCATTTTATCTCCATCTGTCCTCAAGGTAATGCTTCAGTACTGAGTGGAAAGCAGACAGTGCAATGATGTTTGTGAGTGCTGGATCTGTCCATGACTTCTGACCACTGCACTGCAAGCACAATCCAATCACCCTTTTCAATGAATGATGACTGGTCGGGACTTTGGCCAAATTATGGGCATTATTTGCTTGAAATATTTGAACATCTCCTGGATTGCCTGCAATAGACACAAATAGATCTCCATTCATTTCAGGAGTGTTGACAACTCTACATTGGGAAAGGTCAGGAAGGTGGAATTGAAGTTTAAGATTGAGTGGAGGAAGAGGTTTGACAGGTCATTTGGTCCTCTCCTGCTCCTAATTCTTACATCCCTAAGGGAAAAGGACCTCTCTCTTCCAGTACACTTCCTGCACCAAGGTTTCCAAAGCTGCATTGGAGAACCAATGGAGTGTGCTTTCAGACTTGATGTACTGTTTCTGCTTTATAAAGCAGTAAGTGCCTGAAGGGGTCAACTTAAATGACTGAGATAAGCTCTACAGATCAGGATATAAAGGACTGATCCTGGGTGGAGCTAACCAGTTTTTATCTGTGACAATGTGTACTTACTCTTCAGTTCAGCCTGATGTCTTATAACAGACTTTCATGTATCACAGATGTCATGTGAATAATTATGAAGTACTATGGAATAAATCTTTATTATTCATCAAGATTGATTCTGCCAAAGATTTCATGTGGGCGTCCTTACCCACATGGTGTCAGTAACTTAGACTAATACCAATGAGAAGGATTGGCAGCAGTGAATCTGCGTGTAACCACTCAGATGGTTACAGTTATTAGGACACAAATGCGACATAAATCAAAAATAAAACACAGAACAGTGGATGCTGGGGATCAGTAACAAAAACAGAAATTGCTGGAGAAACTCAGCAGGTCTGACAACATCTTTTGATTTGTTATTGTCACATGTTTTGGAATACAGTGAAAAGTATTGTTTTGTGTGCTAACCAGACAAATCATACCTTGCATAAGTACATCAGGGTACTAGAATAGAATGCAGAATAGTGTGTTATAGCTACAGAGAAGGTGTAGAGACAGGTCAACCCTAATATATGATAGCTCTGCTTATAAATCTGATAATAGCAGGGAAGAAGCTATTCATGAAACTGTTGTTGCATGTATTTAAATGGTTTCATCTTCAGCTCAATGGAAAAGGGTGGAAGAAAATGAAACCAGAGAGGGAGGAGTCCTTGATGATGCTGGCTGTTTTCCCAAGGCAGCAGGAAGTATGGAGAGTCAATGGGATGCAGTTTGGTTTTCATGATGAACTGGGTTGCGTTCACAATTCTCTGTGGGCTTGGACAGAGCAGTTGCCATAACAAGCTGTAATGCATCTAATTAGGATGCTTTTTATGGTGCATCAATAAAAATTGGTAAGAGTCATTATGAACATGCTGAATTTCCCTAGCTTTCTGTGAAAGTAGAGGTGTTGGTGTGCTGTAGTGTTGGTGTGGATGGACCAGGATACACCATTGGTGACCTTTACTCCGAGGAATCTGAAACTCTTGGTTACCTCCACCTCAGCACCAATGATACAGGAGCATGTCCTCCACTCCACTTCCTGAAGTCAATGACAAGTTCCTTCATTTTGTTGATATTGAGGGAGAGATTGTTGTCTTTACATCATGCCACTAAACTCTCTATCTTTCCTGTACTCTGTCTTTTCAGTTTTTAAGAAGGTGGTGTCATCAGCAAACTTATGCGTAGAGCTAGAGCTGAATTTGGCAACACAAGTCATGACAGTATAAAGAGTACACAGCCTTGCGGGGCACTGGTATTGAGGATTATTGTGGAGGAGGTGTTGTCACCTAGCCTTCTGATTGCTCTCTGTCGGTCAGGAAATCAAGGATCCAGTTGCAGAGAGGAAAGCAGACACCTATGTCCCTGCATTTGGTGATGAGCTTGGTCAGAATTAGTGGACAGAAAACACTCTTACCATTTCAAATCTGGTGACTCTTCACAGGGCCCTGATGCTGCCAGACCTGCTGAGTTTCTCCAGCAATTTTTGTTTTTGTAACAACATAACACAGTTCTCACTCCACGTTCTGCTCAGAGGTACTTCTACAATTTGCTGTAAGCAAGATGATCCTCACATTTAAGGTGCCCAGAATGGATTTACATCGAAGCAGTTCCTGTGCTGAAGTATATAGATTCCCAATGGTAAGACTTTGTGTTAGTTTATATCTCGTATTGATTTGAAGTAATATTTTAGGATTTTGCTTCGCTAAGTTTTGCAGTTTGCTTAATCTCACAACTACCAGTGAAAGCAGGCTGAGAATTGTCGTAGCAGCTGTTTAGGTGTGAGTTTGTCTTGTTCCCAACAGCCTCAATACTCATTCTAATTACACTATATTTATTCAAGTCTTTTTTGTCAGTTTTAAAGAAATAAGCACAAGGTTTGAACTTAGCAGCTTAGTATAACCTTATGTATACAAAAGAACCATCATGTGTTTCAATTGGACTTAGGTTTGCTGACTATCTTCATCTATTAATTATATATGTTAAACAACTGTATTTTAAAAAGATTTTCTTTCCTGATATTTAGATCAGAACATTTGTTTTTATTTTCATACATTTTTAGGAGTTCTTGACATAAATTAGTTTGCTTATTTGTAATAGTTTGGATTTTTTATAAGGCTGTAACATCTCCAAGATAATGGGGGAGTAGGGCTTCTGAGCCTGAGCTCATCCACTCCAACCAGTTCTTTTCTTTTTTTCTCTCTCTTTTGTGTGTTTTTTTTTCCTTTCTCTTTTTACTTACCGTTATTGGGCAGCTTCGACGATGTCTGGGGTGAAATGCGGATGCCTGGCCTCAGTGTGGACTCGATTCCCAGCCTCTATGTGGACTCAAACTCCTGCCTCTCCCAGCCTCAAAATGAAATCTTGCACAGGCTGGGTTGGAAAGACTGGTATTCTGAACGCTTATACCTCTACTTTTCTCATTTATTGCTGGACTTCTTACTTCTTTATTTTTCTAATTTTATTCTCCAAAATTTTTAATTAAGAGTCTGCACCCAGCTACCTTGGTACCTAAGATAATGCCATAAGTTGCAATTTGTAAACTTTTCACTACACTCAGTTGATTATATCTAATAATAAAGCGAATTATTCTTCTTGTAGCATTGTTTGCTTAGTTACAACCACACGGCATGAGCATTGACTTCACCAGTTTCTAAATCTCCCCTCCCCCCACCCCATCCCAGATCCAACCCTCCAACTTGGTTCCATCTTTCTGACCTGACCTATCTGTCCATCTTCCTTTCCATCTATCCGTTCCACCCTTCTCCCACCGACCTATCACCATCACCACTTACCTTTGCCACTTATCACCATCCCACCTACCTTTGTCCTAGCCCCACCCCTGCCATTTATCTCTCAGCCCCCTTCCCCCTCCCCAGTCCTGATGAAGGGTTATGCCCGAAAAGTCGACTTTTTTGATCCTCGGATGCTGCCTGACCTGCTGTGCTTTCCCCGTGCCACACCTTATCAACTCTGACTCTCCAGCACCTGCAGTCCTCACTGTCTCCTAGTAGCTGCAATCTGTATCTGAAAGGATGGTACCATTTGTTTCTAATGGAATGTAACTTCTAGATTCTAAATGAAATAAGATATGGTTACGAAGACCTGTGCTCAAAGTTTGGCCCAGATTTTCTGATGGCCAGATTATCATTTCTGAATCATTGATGGGAGTTGAGCATTGGGATAGCACAGCAGATTTGGAGGGAGTTGTTGGGGAAATTGAAGATTCTGCTACAAAATTCATGCCTGAAACTCTCCGAAAACTTCCATTTAAATTGTAGAATTCAGAGGCTTTCACTAGAGTTACGTAAGTAGTTATTCAGGAAAAGTTATCAAACATCAGAGGTCATGTTGCGGCTGTACAGGACATTGGGTGGACCATTTTTGGAATATTATGTGCAGTTTTGGTTTCCCTCCTATAGGAAGAATATTATGAAACTTGAAAGGGCTCAGAAAAGATTTACAGGGATGTTCCAGGGTTGGAGTGTTTGAGCTACAGGGAGAGGTTGAATAGGCTGGGGCTGTTTTCCCTGGAGTATTGGAGGCTGAGGGGTGATCTCATAGACATTTATAAAATCATGAGGGACATGGATAGGGAAAATAGATAAGGTCTTCTCCTTGGGGTAGTGGAGTCCAAAACTAGAGGGCATAGGTTTAGGGTGAGAGGGGAAAGATTCAAAAGGGACCAAAGGGGCAACTTTTTCACACAGTGAGTGGTACATGTATGGAATAAGCTGCCAGAGGAAGTAGTGGGGGCTGGTACAATTACGACATTTAAAAGGCATTTGGATGGGTATATGAATAGGAAGGGTTTGGAGGGATATGATCCAAGTGCAGGCAAATGGGACGAGATTAATTTAGGATATCTGGCCAGCATGGAGAAGTGGGACCGAAGGGTCTGTTTCCATGCTGTACATCTCTATGACTCTGTGACTCTATCATCTAACTCCTGTGTAAATATTTGACTGATCCCTCCACTTACTTCACATGCCTCCATAATGCTAAGCCCCATCCAGACCTGATTCAACACTCTCTCTTCCCCAGGAGCTGAAAAAGCCCTGCCCATGCTGCAGGACCTGGCAATCTTCCCCACCTAGGCACCAAACCTTCCCCACTGTCGGATCCAGCCTCCCTTCCTCCACTGCTATATCCAACCCCACCGCCTCACACCCCCCACCACTGGACCAACAATCCTTGCCTGCCTTGAGATTGGCCAACTCCCTTGCACCATTCCCCCCAAAACCCAATATCTCTCATCCACTTGACCTACACTCTATCACTTACCTAGATCCTTGCTGGCATGGACCCTGGTTCTCAACTCACATGATACTGTACCCCGTGATCCTCCACCCTACCCACATGGCACCAAACCCACCTAGGACCCTACTGACCTGGCATTCTATCACTACAAACCTGGTGCTTTACCTAACTGGCATGCTCCGCACTGCCCACCTGGCACCGTGCACTCCTGAATTCATGTCCTTACCCTTTCACAAAAGCCATCTGTCATGATGGGCATTGAAATCACAGTTTATGTCTGTTGTGAGAAAGGGCATGATTGGTCATTCCTGTCTGCTCTACGCTGCAAGGGATCTGTCAGAATGGTCGCACCACTCCACATTTCTGGAAGACCGCAGATTGGAATCTTACATCAGAAATGTGGAGCTCTTGTGTTTTGAAAAGAAGGAGGGATGAAGTGGCAGTCTGTGTGTGATTGTCGCTTCTTGGAAAACCCAGCCTGATTTTTTTTAAAAGGATTGTGTGGATCCACATAATCACATCTTGAGCTTTTAAACAAAGGATGCTTTGTCAAGTAAAAGGGATTGAGTACAACAACAATAATGTTGCATCTGTGAAGCACCAGGGACCCTGGATGGAGTCAGACAATTTGGAGAACTTTCAGAGAGAGGTCAGAAGGTTCAGACTGTGGGGCAAAATAAGACATTTGCTGCTTTGAATTCAAAGAGACCTTCTCTCTTCCTTTGCGTTTTCTCTCAGCAATGTGAGCTGAAAACTCACTCTGTCCAGCAAAGGGAATTCGGCCAGTTACAAGTGTTCCAGGAAGACACCCCGGTTAGAATGAGAACGCCATTTGGAACAATCATAACTTATTCTTTCTTTCATGAGTTTAACTAGTAATTATCTCAACTACTTTAAAATTAACAGTTTGCAGAGTTTTTATTTTATTTGTTCTTCCCCAGACTTGAATGAGTGTGTGTTAGTTTCTTAGTAATATAGATCCATGTATTTGCATAAACAAACAGTTCATCAAAAATACTTTTGTTCAAGTAAGTTTGCGTTAGTAATAAACTAGTTATTTTCTGTTAACTAAAGAAATCAAGCTAATTTGTTCTTGATACAGAACTTGATATAACATAAGAACTATATAATTACCCCGATCACCAACCTTGTGTAATTTCAAATTTGCTGTGGCCAATGGATGAGTGGTACTTGAAGAAAGAATAATGCACTTCTCAAACCTTGGTTGTAATAAGGGGGACCTTTATCTCAGCCAAACATTTTTTTTTAGATTAGATTAGATTACTTACAGTGTGAAAACAGGCCCTTCGGCCCAACAAGTCCACACTGACCCGCCGAAGCGTAACCCACCCAACCCATTCCCCTACATTTACCACTTCACCTAACACTACGGGCAATTTAACATGGCCAATTCACCTGACCTGCACATTTTTTTTTTGGATTGTGGGAGGAAACCGGAGCACCCGGAGAAAACCCACGCAGACACGGGGAGAATGTGCAAACTCCACACAGTCAGTCGCCTGAGGCGGGAATTGAACCCGGGTCTCTGGCGCTGTGAGGCACATTTATCTCTAGTTACAGAGGAGGGTTGACAAATGAGGACTCTCACCAATAGCAACTGACTATTTCAATAGACTACTTCTTGATAAGAAATGAGATTAAGAATTCACAATAATAGATCAAAACTAAGAGTGTGGATCCTTACGGGGGTCTAAGCGACATGAGCAATGGTAGAATTGGAAGGGCAGTCTGGCAAGGTGAATCTTGATATTAGGAACATCTTGCTCCAGCGTTAATATTTTCACAAGAGGTCTGATGAGTTTCTCACTGGGCTGTGACCCTTTCAAATGGTTAGAGCCAGGGTTGTTTCCTCAAAAGGGGTGAGGAGACAACTGTTGGGCAGCTGACCCCCTAGTCTTGACTCTTTCTGCCCTATTGAGCACTGTTTTTCTCCTGGACAATGGAGAGGCATGCATTAAGGGAGATGAATGTGGGTAGTCCAACTACCACTCTTGGTGCAAGTGAGGGGGTGTCCTGAGCAAGTGAGTATGCAGCACAGAGGGCAAGCAGGATGAGCAGAGTTGGGCAATGGGCTGGGTGAGAGTGAGTGAGAGAGGAAGATGTTCCATGTAAGAGTGATAGTGGCTTTGAGTGCTGATCTAGAGGAAGAGGAAGTCCTTTCTCTGCACCATCCTGTCTAGCAGGAACCCGAGGTCCCCGTCTCCAGTGATATCCCCCTGTCTGCCATGTCTGGGGCACCTCTGGACTAACAGTGCTCATCTGGTTGCACTATGGGCTAAAAAGATGGCCAGAGATGGTGCTGAATTCTGGGATAGTCACCGAGTGGTGAATGGTTCTTGGCAGAATGAGTCGGAAGGCATAAGGCTGGCTAGACAGTTAATGGGGCAGATCTGGTAAGGTACAGTAAGAAAATCCACAAGACCACGCAATATAAATCCTTCTAAAAGAGCTAAACACATTTCTCACTTAGCCAAGAAAAACATGAGAAGAAAGACATTACCCTCTCTGACAACATTCAAGGAATCTTGGGACGCTTTGAATTTGAGAAAAACGTTCACACTGTCTTCACTGTTCTTGTCAAATATTCATGAAATCTTGCTTAATAAATTCTACTTGATTCGTAAGTGCTGGTTGTTCATATCTTGTTAGGTCAAGTATAAATGGGGAACTCTATTGTTATATATTAAGAATTCAGAATAATCAATTTAAATGATTTTTTACCTCAAAACTTACATGTACATAATGTATTTTGTAACTATCAAATATCTCAAACAACCAATTAAGCACTTTTGAAATGCAATACATAGATCAGGACACATGAATAAAAACTCCATAGTCCCTGAATGAAGTAAGTGCAAGTGAGGGCTCAGTTTAATATTTCATCTGAAAGACAGCGGCTTCAGCAGTGCAGCATTCCCTCGTTTCTTCTCTGGACCTTCAGCTTTGATGTTTATACTCAAGGCCTGAACTGGAACTTGAACCTAGAACTATGTAATTTTTATATGAACAATCTCCCAACTATGACCCCATGCCTGACATAAACTGATACAGACAGGCACAGTTCTGAACAAAGATCACTGGACTTGAAAGGTTAATGCTGTTTTTTCTTCACAGATGCTGCCAGACCTGCAAAAAACCCACATGCACACATATACATATACGTTTGTGGGGTGAATTTGTACTTGCAGAGTTACATTGTACTTTGCTCAAAAACTGCATGAATTTATGTAAGACTCGTTAACTCACTTTTTAGATTAGAATCAGTCTAAACATTATGGCACAGACAGAGAACACAGGGAGCTAACACCTTCAACATCTTATCCGGCTGACACCAATTGTTACAGTTAACCTGAGAATGTAACTTTTAAAAAAGGTTTTGTGATTTACACATAAAAGAAGTGAAACTATCATGGTATTCGAACAGATGAAAGACTCAACAAACAATCAAGGTATTTTTCAATGTATAATTTCAGTTACATCACACTGTAAACTTTTGCTATAAATTCTGTGTCTTGCAATTGTGTCCTCCACAACCACCTGATGAAGGCGGACTTCGGGACAGGCAGCAGCAAAAAGTGGCCGAGCAGAGGCTGATAGCTAAGTTCAGTAACCATAGGGAGGACGTCAACCGGGACCTTGGGTTCATGTCACATTACAGGTGACCACCATTGCACTATATACACACACAGATAATCCCACACACACATACACACATACAGGCACTCCTATGCACACATACACACATATACACAGACACCCACACACACCCTTATAGACACACACACTCCCACACTCACTCATGCACCCTCTCACAGACTTAAGAGACTCTCCACTCACTCTACACACACACATACACTCTCTCTAACACTCACAACCCAGACAGACAGACATACACACACACAGACAGACAAAGACCCACATGCACACATATATTTTGTGGGGTGAATTTGTACTAGCAGTTACATTGTACTTTGCTCAAAAACTGCATGAATTTATGTAAAACTCTGAGCTCAAAAACTGCATGAATTCATGTAAATCACTGTTATCTCACTTTTTAGATTAGAATCAATCTAAACATCATGGCATAGATAGAGAACACAGGGGGCTAACACCTTCAACATATTGTCTAGCTATCACCATTGTTAACAGCTAACCTGAGAATGCAACTTTTTAAAAAAAGGTTTTGTGATTTACACATGAAAGAAGTGAAACTATCATGGTATTCAAACAGATGAAAGACTCAACAAACAATCAAGCTATTTTTCAACGTATAATTTCAGTTACATCACACTGTAAATTTTTGCTATAAATTCTGTGTTTTAGGATTGAGTCCTCCACTACCACCTGATGAAGGAGCGGTGCTCCAAAAGCTAGTGCTTCCAAATAAACCTGTTGGACTATAACCTGGTGTTGTGTGATTTTTAACTTTGTACACCCCAGTCTAACACCGGCATCTCCAAATCATAATTACTTAGATTCATGCAGTGTTTGAGCAAAGTAAGATTCTGTAAACCCATTTTTTAGATAAGAATCAGTCTGACCATTGTGGCACAGACAGTCTCACACAGGGCAGCTTACACCTTAAATGCATTACCTGGGGTGACATGACACCAATTGTTAAAGTTCACTTGAGAATGTAACTTTTAAAAAAGTTTTGCGATTTACATATAAAAGAACTGAAACCAACATGATCATTCTAAAAGATGAGAGACTTAACAAACAATCCAGGTATTTTTCAATATATCATTTCAGTTACATCACACTGTAAACTTTTGCAATAAATTCTGTATCTTACGATCTAATACTCTGCAATCACCTAATGATGGAGCAGCACTCTGAAAGCTAATGCTTCCAAATAAACCTGTTGGACTATAACCTGTCGTTGTGAGATTTTTAACTTGGGTCAACTGGGCTTGTATTCTCTGGAATTTAGAAGAATGAGGGTGGATCTCATATAAACATATAAAATTCTGATGGGACTAAATGTGGGAAGAACGTTCCCAATGTTGGGTAAGTCCAGAACTAGTCTAATATTAAGTGGTTGACCATTTGGGACTAAGATGACAAAGTATTTCTTCACTCAGAGTTAAGAACCTGTGGAATTCTCTACCAGAGAAAGCTGTTGGGGCCAGTTTGTTAGATGTATTCCAGGGGGAGTTGGGCATGCACCTTGCAGCTAGAGGGATCAAGGTGTAGGGAAGAAAGCAAGAGTGGGACACTGAGATTGCATGATCAGTCATTGAATGCTGGTGCAGGCTCAAAGGGCTGAATGGCCTACTCCTGCACTTATTTTCTAAATCTTCTGCTTTTGTTCCAATTTCTCCTCATTATTTTTCAGATGTGCTGTTAAACTGAAGTTCTGTCTGTTAGTGAATATAAAATAGTCTGAAGGAAAGCAGCGGCATTTGTTTGTTTTCCTTGATTAATAGGCATTTCTCACCCAATGTCACCAAAGCTGTTTAATTGGTTATTTATCTTTGCTGTTGTTTGTGGAACCTTTGTAGGGTGCAAATTGGCTGCTATGGAGGCTACACTTTAAAATGTAATTCATTGTCTTGAAGGCACCTGGGTGTCCCCAGGACATGAAAGGCATTATTGAGATGTGAAGTTTCTTCTTCATTTACTATTGCCATGGTGACTATATTAGTAATTGTTGCCAATGTTAGATCTTTTAAAATGCACATTTAAATTGAAAGAACATGTGCTGATTGCATAACATTGAATCAGTGAATAATAGAACTGCTGCAATACAGAAAGGGCCATTTGGCCCATTATATCTGTACTGTCACAGAAAGGAACATGGCATAAAGCAGTCTCCAAAATCAACGATGCTGAGTAGAGGTCTTAAGGCAGGAGGTGGAGAGGAGGAGGGATGTCTTCTGACTGTAAGGACCTTAGAGAATCTGTACCCAATCTCTGTGATTGCAGTGAGATGAGAGGCTGTGAAAGTCATTGTCAGGGGCTTAGTTCCAAGGACCTCAGAGATGCTGTGTTGTGTTATGGACCAGGCCAGACTCCCTTAAAACATTTCAAGAAGGTAGCTCAGACCCTAAATTTTAAGCAGGTATTAGGTAAATGTGTTAGGAGCAACACAGCTGGTCAAACTGCTTGGTTTTAAACAAAACAGAATTTATTTTACACACGAAATGCAATTTAGAATAACATAACTATTTGAAAACCCCAACTGATATAAAAACGCAACTTAATTAAGAGCTGTTTTGATTTCCTGCAATATCCCATAAAACACACCCCTTCACAAAAAGGTAAAATCAAACACAGTTTCTTAAAGAGAGAGATGTCAGAGAGAGAGAGAGGGAGGGGATCAGCTTGGAGCTGTTTCTTTGGGGCCCCAGCTAAAACTAGCCCAAAACTAGAAAAATAACCCTGAACTGGGCGAACTGGCCATTCCCCTTTCATTGTACAGGTGTTTAAAAAAAAACATGAAAGCCTTTTCTAATTGTTGGCTTAAGTAGTATCTGTTAACTATTACTAGAGTAGCCAGTTCAGACATTTCAGCACCTCTACCTGTATGACCCGTCTTGAAAAAAAACCAAGGCCAGAATAACCTTGTTAATGGAGCAGCATCATCACAGTCACAAAAGCTTCAATGGCCTCAGTGGACTGTCCAATTCTTCCTCACCCTCAGTTTCATGCCATATAGCTGGTGCCAACTCTGTGCCCTCATGGTGAATAGGTTGTGCAACATGCAGCAGACCACCATAAATCCTGACATGCTTTCTGCAACACATAACCTGTAACTCTGTATTATCACCATTAAGTATCACCCATCAACCCTGCTGCAGGAGACTGAATTTCAACCTGCAGGAAACATTGTGAGCAGAAAGCAAGGCTGGTAAGGGATATTAATTGTTGCAGGGAATTAAAAATCAGCTTCTTGACAGTGGAAGGAAACCAAGGAATTAAGTTCTTGAAATATTAGAGGCAAGTTAAGCTTTCAAATGATGCTTAAACAATGACTGATCAGTTTATCTTTTGTAAATTATTGAGGGTAGAATTGGTAGTCACGTGGAAAAAATGTGGTTTGATTTGGAAGAGTCAGTATGAATTTCTTAAGAGAAAATCGTATCCAACATGCTGGAGTGTTTTGAAAAAGAAACATAGACAAAGGCAGGTTTGTTGAAGTGGTGTAGATGAACTTCCAAAACATGGTTGATACAGTGTCATACAAGTGACTGCTGAGGAAAGTTCAATGTCAGGGAATAAAACGTACATTAGCAATCAAATATGTTGTAAGATAGGAATCTGAGAGTAATAATTTATTGGTATGTTTTTCTGGCTGGAAGAAAGTCCATCGTGGAGGTCCCCATTGGGTGGTATTGGGCCACTTGCTTTTCCTGATATACGTAGGTGCTGTAGACCTTGGTGTCCAGGGAACAATTTGAAAGTTTGCAGATCTCACAAAACTTGGGAGACTTGCAAATTGTGATGAAGATGATGTTGAACATCAAGGAGACATTGACAGTTTGGAGGAGTGTCGAGAGTGTGGTGTTGGAAAAGCACAGCAGGTCAGGCAGCATCTGAGGAGCAGGAGAATTGATGTTTCGGGCATAAGCCCCTCATTAGGAATGAGGCTTGTGCTCCTCGGATGCTGCCTGACCTACTGTGATTTTCCAGCAACACACTCTCAACTCTGATCTCCAGCATCTGCAGTCATCACTTTCTCCTAGTTTGGAGTGGACAAAAAGACGGCAGGTTAAGTTCAATGTGGAGAAATGAGAGGTGATATGGAGACCCGAGAGAAGCATTATACAATAAAGGATACTATTCTAAAGGGTGAACAGGAGCAGAGAGACCTGCTGTATATATGATGAAACATTAAAGAACAAGTAAAGACAGCTGTTGATGAAGCTTGCTATCTTCTAGGTTTCATTAATAGGGGCACAGTGTGCAAGAGGAGGAAAGAATATGTCGGACTTAAAGTTTTGGGTACTATTCTATAGGACCAATGTGAATTCATTGGAGAGATTGCAGAAGGGGCTTATGAAAATGACAGGGATGAGACTTCAGTTATGTGAAAGATTTGAGAATTTGAAATTGTTATCCTTATAGAAGAGAAGACTGACTTGCAATTTGATGAAAGTTTTCAAAGTAAAGAGTCTGGACAGCATACATAGGGAGAAACTGTTCTTGCTAGTTAAAGGATTGAGAACCAGAGGGCATGGATTTAAAGTGTTTCACAATAGAAACAAGTGCAAATATTTAGGATCTGGATTGCACTATCCAGAATATGGTGGAGGTAGGTTCAGTTGAGACATTCAACAGGACATTAGATTGTTCAGATGGTAACAGTGCGCAGGGCTATGGGTGTAAGTCAGGAGATCGGAACTGAGCGAAAATGCTCAGAGAACCAGAGTAGACACACTGGGCCAAATGGCCTCCTTCTACGTAATTCTGTGATTCCTGATGTAAACTTTGAGATCTCTTTTAATTTAATCTCACAGGATTAAGTTGCACTTTACAATTAAATTATTTGTGGGCAAACAATACATGCCTTCCAAATGACCATTGTGCGTTAGTGCAGTGGCCAAGGTAGTAGCCTTGTGGATTTGGAGTGAGGAGCCACTGCTTTGTACACTTTTGCTGGGGTGGGCAGTGGTTTCTTTGTGTTGGTGAACACACATTTAGCTTGGTGTGCTGTTAAGTGATGGTGTCAACCGAAAGATTGAGATTCACAGTTCCACACTGGCATAGATCATGATTTTACCAGTCCTGGTACTTCCAGCAGATGGATGAACATGCACTGGCATTGTCACCTAAGTGGTATCCAGTGTGGCTCACTCTAGACGTATATACTAAATGCCAATATTTTGGAGGCAAAGCAGCATATTGCACTGTAAAACTACCGCTGTGGAGCTAAACTTTGCAATGATCGATGTGCAGTCTGGAGGATATGACGATGCTGTGCCTTCAAGAGAGATGTGTTCTGTCCCATTTCTCTTGCAGAGTGGTGTTGTCACAGTAGTGTTGAAATGTCTCCTGCGTACAGCTTTGAGTTCTTCCTGGTTGCTCTTTTTGAAAGTAAGACGCGTAGGCAGAATCAGGCTCACACAGATCCAGATGACTTTACTTTTGCTTTCAGTGAGTTGAGTAGGTTCTTGCTGGCCACTGGATCTGAAAACTTGAATTCTCTGCTGCTGAAGTGCATCTTAGACAGAGACATTTCCTCTTAAAACCCAAAAGAGACAGATTGCTTCTTTCTACTGGACTATAGAGAGACTGCACATAAGAATAATAACTGCGTTGCTCAATTGCCTTTGCCAAAGATGTGTTTCTGGGATATTGCTAATGTTGGAACAGTTGATGATTAGTGCTTGAATAATATATTACCTTGTTAAGTGTGTCAAGTGAGTAAAGTTATGCCAATTCTTCTGTTTATTGTATTTTAACTATGTTGTAAGAATAAAATGTGGTTTGATTAAAGCTTTGTGGTAGACCAATCAAATCATATCTGGAACACAATGCCTTCTTTCACTTGGCTTTTAAAAAAAATATAATAGTTAGGGTCGAGGCTATCTCTAACATACTTTGAGGGGGGTTCTGATCTGGTCCATAACAAGGGTAATAATAATGAATCCATTGTACAGTTCAGTACGGAGACAAAGAGATTCCATTTATTTTCCTCTTGCTTCTGAACTGTATAAAGCATTCATTTGGCTCCTCAGCTCAACTATTTTAAACCTGAAGGCCTTACGTTCCACTACACATCAAGAGTATTTCTGTTCTATAACAGCAGTGCCATTTCAGTGTGTGGGCTTTTGTTAATGGTTGCAACTTGTGGAGTTTGCTTCTGTTTCAAATTGAACGGCAAAAACTAATTCTGAAAATACTGGGAATTGAAATAAAGATAAAGAGTGCTGGGAGAGTGATCTTGTCAGTCAGCAAATATAAAGATGGAAAGGCAGGTTAGCATTTCTCTAGAGGGATCCTGTTCAAAAATCATTACCCGATACGTTTCTCGACACAAACACCGACTGATCTGGCTTTGGGCTTCCAGCATTTTGTTAGTATTACATTTTTTCAAAGCCTTTCTAAGGGAAGAATGCTATTTTAAAGTAACTCTCAAGAGATTTTGTCACATTGCTGGAGGGCAGGAACTTCCATCTGATCCTCCCAATCTCCTGCTACTCCCTTCAAGTGGGATTAGCAGATATACCCATTAATGGTGTTTTACTGATCTTCAGCTGCAGATACAACAAAAGACTGGACCAATTATATGAAAATTCTGCCAGTTTACTTTTGTGTCTGCTTGAGTGCTAAGTCTCTCTTTATTTCAGTAATACTGTAAGTACATATGAAGGATTCTTTTTAAGCAAGTATGTAGATAGTCAGGAGTTATATTTCCATGACATAACATATAAACCAGTATGATTTGCACATGTCCTCCCTTAAGGGATCCTTGGTGAATTGGCAACTCATCGAATATGCTATTTTGTTTTCAAACTTCAGAATTGAGGTTTGGAGGCATTTATATGATTTATGTCAAGGACAATTGTGACATAAGGAGTGACCATCCTGACAATGTTCATCCGTCATCTAAAGTTTCCAGCAGTCTCCTGTATTTAATGTGATAACCTTCACTGTTTGGTTATGATGGTGGATCTGAAACACTTAGCAGGATTTATACTTATGCTGCATTTCTAGTGAGCTCAGTCTGGGTATCCAGTTGAGGAAATGGCCAATGGCCCCATGATATTTCTGAACAGTGTTTTCTCCCACTAGGTGTGACTATGTGGAGCTGGCTCTCGAATGCTTTATGTAGTTAAAGACACTGTATATTCAGCAAAACCTGTGATCAATATATTCAAAGAAAATTAGGGCAGACACTTACATGGGTATGAGTGGCCTGGGCTATGGTGAGATGTGAGGCAGAATTAGACAGGAAGACTGATGATGCTCATCTTGATAGTGGGAGCAACTTGCCCCATCATTTATGCTTTTCACAAGTGTTAGGCATAGAACATAGAACATAGAACAGTACAGCACAGAACAGACCCTTCAGCCCACGATGTTGTGCCGACCATTGATCCTCATGTATGCACACTCAAATTTCTATGACCATATGCATGTCCAGTAGTCTCTTAAATGTCCCCAATGACCTTGCTTCCACAACTGCTGCTGGCAACGCATTCCATGCTCTCACAACTCTCTGTGTAAAGAACCCACCTCTGACATCCCCTCTATACTTTCCTCCAACCAGCTTAAAACTATGACCCCTCGTGTTAGTCATTTCTGCCCTGGGAAATAGTCTCTGACTATTGACTCTACCTATGCCTCTCATTATCTTGTATACCTCAATTAGGTCCCCTCCTTCCTGCTTTTCTCCAATGAAAAAAGTCAGAGCTCAGTCAACCTCTCTTCATAAGATAAGCCCTCCAGTCCAGGCAGCATCCTGGTAAACCTCCTCTGAACCCTCTCCAAAGCATCCACATCTTTCCTATAATAGGGCGACCAGAACTGAACGCAGTATTCCAAGTGCGGTCTAACCAAAGTTTTATAGAGCTGCAACAAGATCTCACGATTCTTAAACTCAATCCCCCTGTTAATGAAAGCCAAAACACCATATGCTTTCTTAACAAGCCTGTCCTGGCCATTTTAAGGGATCTATGTACCTGCACACCAAGATCCCTCTGTTCCTCCACACTGCCAAGAATCCTATCCTTAATCCTGTACTCAGCTTTCAAATTCGACCTTCCAAAATGTATCACCTTGCATTTATCCAGATTGAACTCCATCTGCCACCTCTCAGCCCATCTCTGCATCCTGTCAATATCCTGCTGCAGCCTACAATAGCCTTCTATACTGTCAACGACACCTCCAACCTTTGTGTCGTCTACAAACATGCTGACCCATCCTTCATTCCTCTCATCCAAGTCATTAATAAAAATTACAAACAGTAGAGGCCGTAGGACAGAGTCCTGTGGAACACCACTCACCACAGACTTCCAGGCAGAATATTTTCCTTCTACTACCACTCGCTGTCTTCTGTTGGCCAGCCAATTCTCTATCCAGACAGCTAAGTTCCCTTGTATCCCATTCCTCCTGATCTTCTGAATGAGCCTACCATGGGGAACCATATCAAATGCCTTGCTGAAGTCCATATACATCACATCCACAGCTCGACACTCATCAACGTTTCTAGTCACATCCTCAAAGAACTCGATAAGGTTTGTGAAACATGACCTGCCCCTCACAAAGCCGTGTTGACTGCATTTAATCAAGCCATGCTCTTCCAGATGGCAATAAATCCTATCCCTCAGAATCCTTTCTAACACCTTGCAGATGACAGACGTGAGACTTACTGGTCTGTAATTGCCGGAGATTTCCCTATTTCCTTTCTTGAAGAGAGGAATTACATTGTTGTGGCAAGATTTTCCACGGAATGATGAGTTGTCACATGAGGGAGATTACAGCTTGTTAAACATCTTATTGACAGTCAGCTTCCTCTCAGTAATATTCACCTTTTTACCGTAGCAATCAGGTTAGACATTGAAAAAACACAAAGTGGTAACCAGAGCAGGAACCTGACGATTTAGCTCGTCAGTTACACGGAAGGACATCCATGGTTGCAAACAACCAAACAGTATTTTGGGGAACGATGCACAGATATCAGCTGAATCCCCCCTTCTAAGGATATTGGCATTCAGAATGTGCCAACCTCTCATGACCATCATGGCACCTCTTCGATACACTTGGTCTTGCTGCACGTGAAGCACTGACATGTATCATGCGGTGCACTGGCAACTGCTATTGAAAGGATGCTTCCAGGACACTTGCAAATAGGGACAGGCTCCCAGCTCACAGACTGGACTAGACTCCATCTCAGGGCTACTCATTTGCTCTCTCAGTGCTCACTCACATTGTGCCTAACTGCATGCTCAAACCACTCATGCCTTGCAATGCCTTGTCTTGCCTGCTAGTGCATTGGCATTTCAGCCAGAGCCAAAGCTCCTGGTGCTGCCATTTTGAGATGCTCTTTTGCACAGACATACAAACAGGCTGCTTATCTAGAAGAGGGGACGTCTTGGTAATTGGTGAATGGCAAACCAAGGCATCACTTGCAGCATGTGTCAGCTGCTGATCCTGCATGAGTATTGCATGTTTATTTAACCAAATAGCCAGGTCAGAAAGTATGTGGGGGCTGGTATCTAATCCAGTCAGGGGACCCAGTGCTGTGGGCATGGTCTGCACATAGTTTAGGGGCTTGATTACATCCACTTGGGATGCTCACGGTGAGGGTGTTACACCTCACTGGGGTACCCCATTGTAAATCAAGAGTCACTATTTCCAGAGTTGTCATGAAAGTTAAAGATTTTATTAAAGTGTGTAGAATTCATCAATTTTTCTGTCATTTTGATCTGGCTTGATGCAAAGCATGGATCAGGTTTTTGTACTGAACAAGGTAAATACATGCCAGCTACAGCTAAACAATTTTGAACCATCAACGTAATATTGTTAAAACTCAAATCCCCTTATAAAACAATCCTATATACATACAGACAGACATAATAAAGAATGGGTGTTACAGGTTGAGGGAAAGACTGGAAAGGCAGTTCAATGCCCGTACCCACAGTGTTTACTGACATGATCCTTTTGGCTTGTCAGGACTTGCTGCTCCTTGATCTTCCCTCTTCAGGTTCTTTCATTCTCTTGCAGGAGACACAGGGCAACTAGTTCACATTTATAAAGTCTCTGGCTTATTGATTCAAATCCACAGCTTACAGCAAATGCTGAGAGGAAATCAATTGCCTTTCTTCAGGCTCGAGGTGTTTTTTTTTAATGCAGTGTAAAGGGTCAGTTCCTCCCCTCTCAGCAATTAGTTAGTTGATATAAAGCAATGGCAGGGAACTTCGGACCTGTGGCATGTGCCTCTTGCTTGATGTGGGAGCTCAGGGACGTGGCTGACGTTCCTGATTCTTAGACTTGCAAGAAGTGTGTCCAGCTGCAGCTCTTGTTTGACTGCATGATGGCTCTGGAGCTGTGGATGGACTCACTGTGGAGCATCCACAATGTTGAGGAGGTCGTGGATAGCACGTTTAGTGAACTGGTCACACCGCAGGTTAGAATTGCTGAGGGAGACAGTGAATGAGTGACCAAAAGACAGAAAAAGAGTAGGAAGGCAGTGCAGGTGTCCCCTGCGGTCATCTCCCTCCAAAACAGGCATATCATTTTGGATACTGTTGGAGGAGATGGCGCAACAGAGGAGGGCAGCAGTTGCCAAGATCATGGCACCGTGGTGGGCACTGCTGTTCAGAAGGGCAGAAAAAAGACTCGTAGGGCCATAGTCATATGAGATTCCATTGTAAGTGGAGTAGATATGTGGTTCTGTGGCCGAAAACGAGACTCCCAGATGGTATATTGCCTCCCTGGTGCTTGGGTCAGGGATGTCATCGATCAGCTGCAGAGCATTCTAGAAGGGGAGGGTGAACATCCAGCTGTCTTGGTGCATATAGGCACCAACGATATAAGTAAAAATAAACGAGATGAGGTCCTGAAAGCAGAATTCAGGGAGCTAGGAGAGAAGTTAAAAAGGAGGACCTTAAAGGCAGTGAGCTCGGGATTACTACTAGTACCACATGTTAGCCAGCGTAGAAATGAAAGAATAGGCAGGATGAACACGTGGCTTGAGAGATGGTGTAGGAGGGAGGGGTTCAGATTTGTGGGACATTGGGACTGGTTCTGGGTAAGGTGGGACTATTTCAATTTGGACAGTCCACACCTGAACCAGACTGGAACTAATGTCCTTGGAGGAGTTTTTGCTACTGCTGTTGGGGAGGATTTAAACTAATGTGACAGTTCAAACCAGAAGAGAAGGCAAGTAGACAGCAAGGTGGAAACTGAAGACTGTAAGAATCATGAAGTTAGCTTTAATATGGGGAAGAGTAGACAGAGAGCAGATGAACACAAAAGAACTTGGACGTTAATGCAAGGAGTATAGTGTGTAAGGCAGATGAACTTAAGGCTTGGATTGGTGCCTGGGAATATGACCTTATTGCAATCACAGAGACTTGGTTGAAGGAAGGGCATAATTGGCAACTAAACGTTCTAGGATATAGATGCTTCAGACAGGACAGAGAGGGAAGCAAAAGGGGGGGAGGAGTTACATTGCTGGTCAGGGATGATATCACAGCTGTGCTAAAGGAGGACACTGTGGAGGGCTTGAGGTGTTATGGGTGGAGCTGAGAAATAAGAAGGGTGCAGTTACATTGTTGGGGCTGTATTACAAGCCTCCCAACAGTGAGTATGAGGTAGAAGAACTAATAGGTAAACAAATTATGGAAAGATATAGAGGCAACAGGATAGTGGTGATGGGAGATTTTAATTTTCCCAACATTGACTGGGATACACGTAGTGTCAGAGGTCTGGATGGGGCAAAATTTGTAAGGAACGTCCAGGAAGGTTTTCTAGAGCAGTATGTCGATAGTCCGACGAGGGAAGAGGCCACATTGGAACTGGTGCTTGGGAATGAGCCAGGCTGGGTGGTAGAAATTGCGGTGGGTGATTTCTTTGGGAACAGTGACCACAATTCTGTAAGTTTTAGAATACTCATAAACAAAGATGAGAGTGGTCCTACGGGAAGAGTGCTAAACTAGGCCAAGGCCAATTATATCAAAATTAGGCAGGAGCTGGGAAATGTGGATTGGACACAGCTATTTGAAGGGAAGTCCACATTTGATATGTGTGATGCTTCCAAAGATAGGTCGAAGATAGTGCAGGATAGGCATGCCCTGTTGAAAGCAAAGGATAAGAAGGGCAAGATTTGTAAACCGTGGATGACAGGAGAAATCATACGACTCACCAAGAGGAAAAGGGAAGTGTATATAAGGTCCAGGCAGCTCAGAACAGAACGGGCCCTGGATGAATATCGGGAGAGTAGGACAAGTCTTAAACAAAGAATCAAGCAGGCTCAAAGGGTTCATGAAATAGCTTTAGCAAGCAGAATTAAGGAGAATCCCAAAGCCAGTTATTCTTATATAAGAAGCAAGCGGGTAACTAGAGAAAGGGTTGGTCCACTAAAGGATAAGGAAGGAAGGCTGTGTGTCGAACCTGAGAGAATGGGTGAGATTCTGAATGATTACTTTGCATCAGTGTTCACTAAGGAGAGGGACATGATGAATGCTGATATTAGAGATAGAAGTTTGATTAGTCTGGGTAGAACTGCAGGTGGTATGTGGAACAGCCTTAGAGGCCATATTAAGGCTATAGGACATTTGCATAAGTGACCACCAATGTAGACTGAGTGAGGGGGACATTGAGAAGCATGTTGGGTACCATTAAGGAATAATGCCAGGATTTGGGGGACAGGGACTGGTAAGATGAGGAGGAATCATATTTGAGAGATGGCATAGAAATATGGTCGATGCGATCTGTTTGAATAGACATTGTGGTGAACAACCCTCCATAAAAACTCGGTGCAACTCAAGGTTAATCCAAACTAACCTAAGATTTAGCTCTTAGATTTAATTCTCATTTCTTTTTGAAGCTGCTATGTGAAGGCAGACCCTTGATGACTATCACTGAAACTATAACTACATAAGGAAGCTGCAAGGCCTCATATGTGATGGAAAATATAGGGTGGGCAGGAGCTACTGGATCCAGTTAGGGATGGAGGTGTATCACGTCTTGTTGTCAAGATGGGATTGTCGACACTGGGGGCAATAGAGTTGGGTCCATGGCCATAAGAAAGATGTCAGGTTTGTCATTCTGGGGAGCTGGGGGGCTGGAGGCGGTCAGATCGCAGAGGAAGAAGGGGTTATTGAGTGTGATGGTACTGGCAGAGGAATCACGTCAGGTGATTGGTGAGGCAGTGATTCATTTAATTGTGGCAGAACCTTCCAAATTCTCCAATATAAATGGATACTTGCAGAAGGCTCCAGGCTTTAGAGAATTCCTCGTCAGAATCTTTTATTTCCATGGGAAATTCCTTTAGTGTAGGCTGTATCGGGAATTCTGTAAGGCCCCAGTGTGCAACTCCGATCCAGGCTAAAGAAACAATCAGCAATCAAATGAATGGTCAACGAAATGATTGATTTGAGCTTGGTATAGAGGATACATAAGAGCCTTTGTGGCAACTCCTGAGGCAAAACTAGGCTTGGTACTGGGGTGAGTATCAACAAGAATTCTTTGATCAAATGAAAGGGATGTTCGTGCCCTCAGAGATCTCAGTTCATTATAGTCCTGACCAATCAGCTATTGTGGCAGTTCTTGTGTCATCAATAGGATTGGGAGCAGTGTGGCTCCACATGGCAGAAATACAGAATCATAGAGATGTACAGCATGGAAACAGACCCTTCGGTCCAACCTGTCCACACCGACCAGATATCCCAACCCAATCTGGTCCCACCTGCCAGCACCCGGTCCATATCCCTCGGCACGGTGGCACAGTGGTTAGCACTGCTGCCTCACAGCGCCAGAGACCCGGGTTCAATTCCCGCCTCAGGCGACTGACTGTGTGGAGTTTGCATGTTCTCCCCGTGTCTGCGTGGGTTTCCTCTGGGTGCTCCGGTTTCCTCCCACAGTCCAAAGATGTGCAGGTCAGGTGAATTGGCCATGCTAAATTGCCCGTAGTGTTAGGTAAGGGGTAAATGTAGGGGTGTGGGTGGGTTGCGCTTCGGCGGGTCGGTGTGGACTTGTTGGGCCGAAGGGCCTGTTTCCACACTGTAATGTAATCTAATCTAATCTAATCAAATCCTTCCTATTCATATACCCATCCAGATGCCTCTTAAATGTTGCAATCGTACCAGCCTCCACCACATCCTCTGGCAGCTCATTCCATACACGTACCACCCTCTGCATGAAAAAGTTGCCCCCTTAGGTCTCTTTTATATCTTTCCCCTCTCTCCCTAATTCTATGACCTCTCATTCTGGACTCCCTGATCCCAGGGAAAAGACTTTGTCTATTTATCCTATCCATGCCCCTCATAATTTTGTAAATCTTGATAAGGTCACCCCTCAGCCTCTGATGCTCCAGCCCCAGCCTGTTCAGCCTCTCCCTATAGCTCAAATCCTCCAACCCTGGCAACATCCTTGTAAATCTTTTCTGAACCCTTTCAAGTTTCACAACATCTTTCCGATAGGAAGGAGACCACAATTGCACACAATATTACAACAGTGGCCTAACCAATGTCCTGTACAGCTGCAACATGACCTCCCAACTCCTGTACTCAATACTCTGACCAATAAAGGAAAGCATACCAAAAGCCTTCTTCACTATCCTATCTACCTGCAATTCCACTTTCAAGGAGCTATGAACCTGCACTCCAAAGTTCAGCAACACTCTCTTGGACCTTACTATTAAGTGTACAAGTCCTGCTAAGATTTGCTTTCCCAAAATGCAGCACCTCGCATTTATCTGAATTAAACTCCATCTGCCACTTCTCAGCCCATTGGCACATCTGGTCCAGATCCTGTTGTAATCTGAGGTATCCCTCTTCGCTGTCCACTACACCTCCAATTTTGGTGTTATCTGCAAACTTATTAACTGTACCTCTTATGCTCGCATCCAAATAATTTATATAAATGACAAAAAGTAGAGGGCCCAGCACCGATCCTTGTGGCACTCCACTGGTCACAGGCCTCCAGTCTGAAAAACAACCCTCCACCACCTCCACCCTCTGTCTTCTACCTTTGAGCCAGTTCTGTATCCAAATGGCTAGTTCTCCCTGTATTCCATGATATCTAACATTGCTAATCAGTCTCTCATGGGGAACCTTGTCGAATGTCTTCCTGAAGTCCATATAGATCACATCTACTGCTCTGCCCTCATCAATCTTCCTTGTTACTTCTTCAAAAAACACAATCAAATTTGTGAGACATCATTTCCCACGCACAAAGCCATGTTGACTATCCCGAATCAGTCCTTGCCTTTCCAAATACACGAACATCCTGTCCCTCAGGATTCCCTCCAACAATCTGCCCACCACCGAGGTCAGGCTCACTGCTCTATAGTTCCCTGGCTTGTCTTTACCGCCCTTCTTAAACAGTGGCACCACGTTTGCCAACCTCTAGTCTTCCGGCATCTCACCTGTGACTATTGATGATACAAATATCACAGCAAGACGCCCAGCAATCACTTCTCTAGCTTCCCACAGAGTTCTCGGATACACCTGATCAGATCCTGGGGATTTATCCACTTTTAACCGTTTCAAGACATCCAGCACTTCCTCCTCTGTAATATGGACATTTTGCAAGGTGTCACTATCTATTTCCCTACAGTCTATATCTTCCATATCCTTTTCCACAGTAAATACTGGTGCAAAATATTCATTTAGTATCTCCCCCATTTTCTGTGGCTCCACACAAAGGCCGCCTTGCTGATCTTTAAGGGGCCCTATTCTCTCCCTAGTTATCCTTTTGTCCTTAATATATTTGTAAAACCCTTTGGATTCTCCTTAATTCTATTTGCCAAAGCTATCTCATGTCCCGTTTTGCTCTCCTGATTTCCCTCTTAAGTATACTCCTACTTCCTTTATATTCTTCTAAGGATTCACTTGATCTATCCTGTCTATACCTGACATATGCTTCCTTCTTTTTCTTAACCAAACCCTCAATTTCTTTAGTCATCCGGCATTCCCTATACCTACCAGTCTTCCCTTTCACCCTGACAGGAATATACTTTCTCTGGATTCTTGTTATCTCATTTCTGAAGGCTTCCCATTTTCTAGCCATCCCTTTACCTGCGAACATCTGCCTCCAATCAGCTTTTGAAAGTTCTTGCCTAATACCATCAAAACTGGTCTTTCTCCAATTTAGGACTTCAACTTTTAGATCTGGTCTATCTTTTCCATCACTATTCTAAAACAAATAGAATTATGGTCGCTGGCCCCAACGTGCTCCCCCACTGACACATCAGTCACCTGCCCTGCCTTATTTCCCAAGAGTAGGTCAAGTTTTGCACCTTCTCTAGTAGGTACATCCACATACTGAATCAGAAAATTGTCTTGTGCACACTTAAGAAATTCCTCTCCATCTAACCTCCATCCTCTCCCTCTCCCTTTAACACTATGGCAAATCCCAGTCGATGTTTGGAAGGTTAAAATCCCCTACCATAACTACCCTCTTATTCTTACAGATAGCTGAGATCTGCTTACAAGTTTGTTTCTCAATTTCCCTCTGATTATTGGGGGGTCTATAATATAATCCCAATAAGGTGATCATCCCTTTCTTATTTCTCAGTTCCACCCAAATAACTTCCCTGCATGTATTTCCGGGAATATCCTCCCTCAGCACAGCTGTAATGCTATCCCTTATCAAAAATGCCACTCCCCTCCTCTCTTGCCTCCCTTTCTATCCTTCCTGTAGCATTTGTATCCTGGAACATTAAGCTGCCAGTCCTGCCCATCCCTGAACCATGTTTCCGTAATTGCTATGATATCCAGTCCCATGTTCCTAACCATGCCCTGAGTTCATGTGCCTTCCTGTTAGGCCACTTGCATTGAAATAAATGCAGTTTAATTTATTAGTCCTACCTTGTCCCTGCCTGCCCTAACTGTTGACTCACTTCTGTACTCAGCTGTACCAGTCTCAGATTGATGTCTTTCCTCACTGTCCCCCTGGGGTCCCACCCCCCCACCTTACTGGTTTAAATCCTCCCAAGCAGTTCTAGCAAATTTCCCTGCCAGTATATTAGTCCCCTCCCAATTCAGGTGCAATCCGTCCTTCTTGTACAGGTCACTTCTACCCCAAACGAGATTCCAATGATCCAAAAATGTGAATCCTTCTCCCATACACCAGCTCTTCAGCCATGCATTCATCTGCTCTATCTCCTATTCCTGCCCTCACTAGCTTATGTTAAGTGATTGTGCATCAAGGTCCTTAACAATACCTAAAGAGTGTTATATAGTTTATAAAGTTAAAAGTCACACAACACCAGGTTATTGTCCAACAGGGGTTTATTTGCACAATAACCTGGTGTTGCGTGATTTCTAACATTGTTCACCCCAGTCCAACACCGGCTCCTCCAAATCAAAGTTTGTAAACAACTGCTAACATGGGCCAGCACAAAAATTTCTGATCATGTTTGCAGTTTGGCATTGAAACTGACCATTAACTACTACGACCCTGACACATAGAAATAAAATTGTTAAAATGTCACCAAGGATCCAATCATTTACATTGATGGTAATACAATGTGGTACCACGACTGAATACATACCAGGGGAAGCAGCAAGCCAATACATTGCCATCAATACCTACTGCTCCTCCACAGTAAGAAGAAATTAATTCCATGAAAGTAGGGAATACTTGTTTACAGCTGTCAGAAATCAGAAAGAGTAAAGATCAGCTGAAGAAAGAACAAGCCCTCCACTTGGCTGGGGGAGGGGGCACAGGGAAGGTCACAGTGGGGAGAAGTGAAGAAGAAAAGGTTCGGTGAAAAGAGGCAAGAAATACACTCAAAATACGCCTGCTCAGTTGGCAAATGTGCATGCTCAACAACTTCAAAAAACAACTTTATACCAGGTCAGGGAGTTTGCTGAAACCACCATAGAAACTGCCCTGGTAAAAGAGAGACTTTGGAGGTAATGTATGAATTTTGTGGGTATATTTTATAAAGACAATGTGGGGATCTGGGGTGAAGATGTAGAATAAAGGATTAACTTGTGAGCATGCCCATAGGAAGCGATCATGATTACATTCCAATAACAATGCTCTGGAGAGAGAAGCAGCAGCACCTTAGGCATTGTGTTTGGTTAAAATACACACAGTGAGTGTAACGTAAATGAAGAATTGATTGAAAAGCTCCCTATGATTCTGGTTACATCTCAAACCTAAAGTAAAGTAGACCCAAGACCTCTACATTACAACTATCGATTGTTAGGATGCTTTGCTAGCCATCTCGCCAACCAAACAGTCCAGCTCCTTCCCCCAAACCCCATCACCCCTTACCTCTTTAAGGCATCCAATTATTTCAGCACAAAGAATTTATCATTTAATTAAAAAGCTTAACTGACGTACTGTTATGACTAACTACTGATGAACGTGCTGGGGTCACTTTCTATAAGACATGCTTCATAAATTCACATTAATGTGATCTCCTGATCTAGTTTTGGTCACCGATAGGAAATCAGAGAAGAATTTTTAAGACTGTCTGTTCCTAATTGGCTTGAGTCTCTATTGTTTTCTTTCTTGCTTTTCCCAGGAGATAATTTGGTTTCAGGAGGGTGGAGAATGCTTATATCACGATCCACTAAACATCTCAAGGGAAAGATTAGGATGAATAAATACGTCCTGTCCTTCATTTATAGTTATTTCTTTGATTGCTATTAGTAATTGGTGACGGTGCTTTATATTAATTATAACTGCTTAGTTTACACCCCTGCCTCTAGCAACTTAAAAATGCAAATATATGGGAACCCTGACTGAGTGCAGTACTGTCTTGGTTCATCTCTTTTCATGTTTCACAGAACCATTTCAAACTCCTGCCAGAGATTGTAGGAGGAAATTATTCTCTTTATAATGTGACATTATATGTTTAGTTCTTTGATTTTCTTTATATAAAAGTAGTGATAGGGACGGAAAATCAATTGTGAGTCTCAAAGCTCAGTTAACTTTCAGTCCTTTAAGACAGTAGAGAAGCTTTGTTATTAAGAGTGTTTTATGTTAAAATGCATTCAGCCATTTCTCTCTCCTAGCATATCCAATTATATTTGTTTTAAAAGATTTCTGCCAAAACACAGCTCATTGCAACTTGACACCGAAAGCAAATATTATTTATTTCAAAACCTCTTACAATGTTGCACGCTCTATGCATATGAAATGTTAGATGTTGTGATTATTGGGGATTTTGATATATTTTAAATGCCTTTTGAATATGGTGCTGAACAGATGGACAATGTTTGTTTCTGACATTGGCGATTAATTATGTTTTTGCTGTAAAAACAAACATGGAAAGAGTGTGGAACATGATAGCTGTCAAAATTTAGATATATTGAACTAATTCTTTAGGCACTCGGTTACTATCTCTGCTCGGGAATGGCTCTGATGTACACATATTTATCTGGTGCAGTCCATGCCAGATATTACTTTGGTACATAATGTTTAGCCTAGGTGCCAGAAACATGATGTATGCATTGGAAGTTTCTGGAATAGCCCATTCATGTCAGCCAGCGTATAAGAATGATTTGTTTTCAGTAGTGTCATTTTCAATCTTGACGCTCCAGCTACAAGCCTTTCTCAGCCTTGTACAGCTGCAAATGTGTTCAACCGCAGGAGAGCTCTCTCTGTACCTTTGCTATTTGAGGGGATCATCACCCACTGACAGATTAGAAGCTAATTGATTTCTGTTGGCTGATGCTGTGTTAATAGAAGTGTTTGGAAGGTTGCACTGGGATTTAAAGTTGATGAAAAATACAGGGAGTATAAAGCCTTTCGTTTTACTTTTTCTCAGAAATGAATGCTTTAGTTTCCATTCCCTTAGCCGACACCACTCTGTCCACATCCATAAGGACTCTCACCAACCTTTAGTGATGTACATAGGAAAGAATTCCATTTGGACCTATCACTGCTTGGTAAGACAACTGCTCTGCCCAGGACCTTAAGAAACTACAGAGAGTTGTGGGCGTAGTCCAATCTATTACACAAACCAATCTTCCATCCTCAGACTCCACCTACACTCTTGCTGCCTTGGAAAGGCAGCCAACATCATCATTGATCCCTCCCACCCGATAATAATCTCTTCCAACCTCTTCCATCAGGCAGAAGATAAAAAAACTTAAGCACATGTCTCAACAGGTTCCAGAGCAGCTTCTTCCCCACTGTTATTAGACTTTTGAATGGACCGCCCAAATTTCAAATCTAATGTTGATCTTGCTTTTTGTGCACCTTCCTTGTAGCCGTAACCTTCTATTCCTCACTCTGTTCATTCACCTTATATTCTTTGTATGTTATGATCCGCCTGTACTGCACGCAAAACAAACCTTTTCACTGCACCAAAATACCTGTGACAATAATAAATCAACTCAAGAGAGAACAGAGGCAACACAAAGTCAGATGTACTTTTTTTTTCTGATAGTGAGGAAGGAGAAGGAAGAAGAGCAGGGTACTCAGCAGAAGGTCATCACGCTGGGTGTTCAAGGAGCAATCCTCCTAACTCAACCCAAGTGAGGGTCAATGATTCAGACTTCAATGTCTGCACTGAAATCTGCAGCTTCAGAGCAGGGTGAGGAAAGCTGGTTGGCCATTGGCTGTGTATGTGCCCCAGGTCATTAATGTTTATACTTCTGTCTCCATCCAGGCTGGAGCAGGCTATATTTGCAACACTTCCCAGTACACCAGCCACTATTAGACAGGGGATCTCACAGACTCCCTGAATTCCAAGAAGGTAAGGTACAAGGTACCAATGATTGGTAATTCAACAGGTGCTAATGGTCAATTTGGAGATGTACTACAACATAAAGGGATTTCACACCCTGTTACACCCTGTTACAAACCCTCAATTTAAAACCAGCAACAGAGAATAATTAAGTAACAACCATTTACAATTCCTTACTCTAATCTATCTGATACCTTCCCTTTTATAATACGAGTCTGATAAAACTCCCAATTAAGATTTACAAAACAACACTTTTTATCTCAAAACCAGGCAGCTTTTGGTTCTTCTATTTGAATCCTCCTATGGCTTCTTTTCTTCTTCTTAGGAATTTCTGCATCACAGGTTACTGACTGAAAAGGTACCTCTTAAGAGAGCTATTTTTCAGGCAGTCTGTTTACATGCTAGGGCTTGGCAGTTCTCCTCTCAACTGTTCAATTTTCCCCAGTCTTATACTCCAAAACATCAGATTGTGTCATTGGCTTTTAAGATTGTCAATATACTCAATTCAAAATTGATTGGAATTTGGTATTTTTTGAGGTATAATTTAAACTAATTGGCCTAATTCAAGTCTTTTTTGGCATTTCCAGGCAACTAGTTACTCCGGTAGCTGGAACACATGTTTTTGAGAACGCTTGGTGCTGTTACTGCTAGGTTTTTACTCTCTTAAAAGGTATAGTTCACCCACATCTTCATAATACACCTACATGTCCAAGAAGAAGAGGAAGGGAGACAAAGCAAGAAGTGGTGAGTTAACTGTCCTGGTCCAATCCAGTTGGATTATCCATGATCAGCTCAACCAACTGAATTGTCAAATGCAATACCTCAATTCCCTATTCACTGACAATCTGGCATCTTCCCATTCTCCCATCACCAATTACAGTCCAGTAACCACGTGGCCACATTACTGAACTAAAAGCCATTATCAAAAACTTTCAAAGCCAATTTCATAAATCAAGCCACCCAAAGCTCTATACCAATGTCAGATCATCATCTCTTGTACTATTTCTTACATCTGTCTTCACTATGTTGTTGCTTGTCCTGTTATGTCATGCCCCATGAGGACTTCCAGATGTTTCATTATAGTAAAGGTGACATCTAATGTTGTTGATATTGCATTGTTTAGTGTAAGACTGCTGATGTTTACAGGGAAAGATTGCAGAAAGCTTACAGGACATTCTTCTCTTGATCTAGAAGGCCAAGCACCAATTCAAAATTTGCAGCAGCTTCTGGGCTTCTAATGGTGGAAACAACAATGCTATCATCCTGACAAAGAAAAATAGATTCATGCTGTATGGAGCTACTGCCACAGGACAACATATTTGTAATCTGAGCAGTTTGATAGAGAACAGATCACTAGCCTGCTGAGATCACAATAACCACCTTTAGATACTGATGCTTGCAGCACGATAGCAGCACATTGTGCCTGGGTGACAGTAAGCTGTATCTTGCATTACTTCAACTTGAGCTCCCTTGCAGTACCCAGATTCTTGTGGGTTTTGCTTGTGCTGTGATGGAGTTAGACACATTAGCGATCAGAGGCTGCATAATAGCCAAGCCCAAAAGTGCAATGGAGGAGTGGACAACCAAACCCTCGCGTGATGAGAATGGCCAAACCTTCGTCAAATCCCTGTGTGACTTTGGTGCCAGACAAGTCCATTCTCCTTATCATGTGATGGCAGATTTCCTGGCAGGCTCACCAATGTACCAAGCACTTCATTGTGCATGCCCATCAACTTTCTGCAGGTCACCTACTAAATTGACCATTATTCCCCCATCTTCTCTCATACAATCACAAATGAAAACAGATCCAGCATGCTACAGAAATTAAAGTGACCATTTTACATCTATTTCGCAATATGGAGCAATTGCCTGTTGATGCTTAAATCATTTCTTGTCATTCCACATTGGGCCTTGGGTTATGGCTCTCTTGAAGTTTGTCAGGCTCAGGATGTCAGCCATAGTTTTCTTTGAAAAGATTCATGGCCATTCTCCTGAAGAGCAGAGAGTGATATCTTTTACAGATGTATCCTGTTATTGCAGAGATCCTCTTAATCTATTGAAGACCAAAAGATAATAAAATAACTTTTGTTACTATAGGAAGTGATTGGCTGAGGGGTGTGTTGCCTGGACCTCTTTTATTTTCCATTTATATCAGTGACATGGAGAGATGAAAGGAGAGAATGTTGCTTTTGATAACAGAATATGTGGCCTGACCAATTGGAAAGAAGAACACAAGAGATGGCAGGTTGATGGTGATAGATGGATTGAGTCTGCAGGTTGGTGTCAGAAATAATTTCATTTGTAACCATGCTGATGATAATATTCACATTTGCTGCCATAATGGCAATTTTATGGAGTTAATTTAGCATTTGTTGGAAAGTTTTCCAGATTCATCCATGTAAAGAAGACAAAATAGTATTAATTGAAAAGAATCCTTGTTACCCTCTAAGAAAGTCCTTGTATTTTAGAGTTACTGCAGCTCAGACTTAATTACATTTTAACATGAAAAGTTGATTCAATTCTTGGCAGTGACTAAATTGGAACAAGTGCAGTAGATTATTATCAGAACCTGGATCAGTGCTCAAGAAACAATTGTATGTATGTTTGAAAATTGCAAAGCAAAATTAGCACATTAATAAGATTTTCAGTTTATATTTCATCTTTAAAAAATAGGTGTCAAATGAAACACTTTTAGAAAGAAAAATAACATTC